>NW_027442005.1:0-300000 GCF_048569485.1 Anomaloglossus baeobatrachus | reverse complement strand
TATTCCCAGAGTCACTGCATTTCACTGAATTATCCCCAGAGTCACTGCATGTCACTGAATTATCCCCAGAGTCACTGCATGTCACTGAATTATTCCCAGAGTCACTGCATGTCGCTGAATTATTCCCAGAATCACTGCATGTCACTGAATTATTCCCAGAGTCACTGCATGTCACTGAATTATTCCCAGAGTCACTGCATTTCACTGAATTATTCCCAGAGTCACTGCATTTCACTGAATTATTTCCAGAGTCACTGCATGTCACTGAATTATTCCCAGAGTCACTGCATGTCACTGAATTATTCCCAGAGTCACTGCATGTCACTGAATTATTCCCAGAGTCACTGCATTTCACTGAATTATTCCCAGTCAGTGCATGTCACTGAATTATTCCCAGAGTCACTGCATGTCACTGAATTATTCCCAGTCACTGCATTTCATTGAATTATTCCCAGTCACTGCATTTCACTGAATTATTCCCAGAGTCACTGCATGTCACTGAATTATTCCCAGAGTCACTGCATGTCACAATTATTCCCAGAGTCACTGCAAGTCACTGAATTATTCCCAGAGTCACTGCATGTCACTGAATTATTCCCAGAGCAACTGCATTTCACTGAATTATTCCCAGAGTCACTGCATGTCACTGAATTATTCCCAGAGTCACTGCATTTCACTGAATTATTCCCAGAGTCACTGCATTTCACTGAATTATTCCCAGAGTCACTGAATGTCACTGAATTATTCCCAGAGTCACTGCATTTCACTGAATTATTTCCAGAGTCACTGCATGTCACTGAATTATTCCCAGAGTAACTGCATGTCACTGAATTATTCCCAGAGTCACTTCATTTCACTGAATTATGCCCAGAGTCACTGCATGTCACTGAATTATTCCCAGAGTCACTGCATGTCACTGAATTATTCCGAGAGTCACTGCATGTCACTGAATTATTCCCAGAGTCACTGCATGTCACTGAATTATTCCCAGAGTCACTTCATTTCACTGAATTATGCCCAGAGTCACTGCATGTCACTGAATTATTCCCAGAGTCACTGCATTTCACTGAATTATTCCCAGAGTCACTGCATGTCACTGAATTATTCCGAGAGTCACTGCATGTCACTGAATTATTCCCAGAGTCACTGCATGTCACTGAATTATTCCCAGAGTCACTGCATGTCACTGAATTATTCCCAGAGTCACTGCATTTCACTGAATTATTCCCAGAGTCACTGCATTTCAGTGAATTATTCCCAAAGTCACTGCATTTCACTGAATTATTCCCAGAGTCACTGCATTTCACTGAATTATTCCCAGAATCACTGCATGTCACTGAATTATTCCCAGAGTCACTGCATTTCACTGAATTATTTCCAGAGTCACTGCAGTTCAGTGAATTATTCCCAGAGTCACTGCATTTCACTGAATTATTTCCAGAGTCACTGCAGTTCAGTGAATTATTCCCAGAGTCACTGCATTTCACTGAATTATTTCCAGAGTAACTGCATTTCACTGAATTATGTCCAGAGTCACTGCATTTCACTGAATTATTTCCAGAGTCACTGCAGTTCAGTGAATTATTCCCAGAGTCACTGCATTTCACTGAATTATTTCCAGAGTCACTGCATTTCACTGAATTATGTCCAGAGTCACTGCATTTCACTGAATTATTCCCAGAGTCACTGCATGTCACTGAATTATTCCCAGAGTCACTGCATGTCACTGAATTATTCCCAGAGTCACTGCATTTCACTGAATTATTTCCAGAGTCACTGCATTTCACTGAATTATTTCCAGAGGCACTGCAGTTCAGTGAATTATTCCCAGAGTCACTGCATTTCACTGAATTATTCCCAGAGTCACTGCATTTCAGTGAATTATCCCCAGAGTCACTGCATGTCACTGAATTATTCCCAGAGTCACTGCATGTCACTGAATTATTCCCAGAGTCACTGCATGTCACTGAATTATTCCCAGAGTCACTGCATTTCACTGAATTATTCCCAGAGTCACTGCATTTCACTGAATTATCCCCAGAGTCACTGCATGTCACTGAATTATTCCCAGAGTCACTGCATGTCGCTGAATTATTCCCAGAGTCACTGCATGTCGCTGAATTATTCCCAGAGTCACTGCATTTCACTGAATTATTCCCAGAGTCACTGCATGTCACTGAATTATTCCCAGAGTCACTGCATGTCACTGAATTATTCCCAGAGTCACTGCATTTCACTGAATTATTCCCAGAGTCACTGCATGTCACTGAATTATTCCCAGAGTCACTGCATGTCACTGAATTATTCCCAGAGTCACTGCATTTCACTGAATTATTCCCAGAGTCACTGCATTTCACTGAATTATTCCCAGAGTCACTGCATTTCACTGAATTATTCCCAGAGTCACTGCATTTCACTGAATTATTCCCAGAGTCACTGCATTTCACTGAATTATTCCCAGAGTCACTGCATTTCACTGAATTATTCCCAGAGTCACTGCATGTCACTGAATTATTCCCAGAGTCACTGCATGTCACTGAATTATTCCCAGAGTCACTGCATGTCACTGAATTATTCCCAGAGTCACTGCATTTCACTGAATTATTCCCAGAGTCACTGCATTTCACTGAATTATTCCCAGAGTCACTGCATTTCACTGAATTATTCCCAGAGTCACTGCATGTCACTGAATTATTCCCAGAGTCACTGCATGTCACTGAATTATTCCCAGAGTCACTGCATTTCACTGAATTATTCCCAGAGTCACTGCATGTCACTGAATTATTCCCAGAGTCACTGCATGTCACTGAATTATCCCCAGAGTCACTGCATGTCACTGAATTATTCCCAGAGTCACTGCATTTCACTGAATTATTCCCAGAGTCACTGCATGTCACTGAATTATTCCCAGAGTCACTGCATGTCACTGAATTATTCCCAGAGTCACTGCATGTCACTGAATTATTCCCAGAGTCACTGCATTTCACTGAATTATCCCCAGAGTCACTGCATGTCACTGAATTATTCCCAGAGTCACTGCATGTCACTGAATTATTCCCAGAGTCACTGCATGTCACTGAATTATTCCCAGAGTCACTGCATGTCACTGAATTATTTCCAGAGTCACTGCATGTCACTGAATTATTCCCAGAGTCACTGCATTTCACTGAATTATTCCCAGAGCCACTGCATGTCACTGAATTATTCCCAGAGTCACTGCATTTCACTGAATTATTCCCAGAGTCACTGCATGTCACTGAATTATTCCCAGAGTCACTGCATGTCACTGAATTATTCCCAGAGTCACTGCATGTCACTGAATTATTCCCAGAGTCACTGCATTTCACTGAATTATTCCCAGAGTCACTGCATGTCACTGAATTATTCCCAGAGTCACTGCATTTCACTGAATTATTCCCAGAGTCACTGCATGTCACTGAATTATTCCCAGAGTCACTGTATTTCACTGAATTATCCCCAGAGTCACTGCATGTCACTGAATTATCCCCAGAGTCACTGCATGTCACTGAATTATTCCCAGAGTCACTGCATGTCGCTGAATTATTCCCAGAGTCACTGCATTTCACTGAATTATTCCCAGAGTCACTGCATGTCACTGAATTATTCCCAGAGTCACTGCATTTCACTGAATTATTCCCAGAGTCACTGCATGTCACTGAATTATTCCCAGAGTCACTGCATTTCACTGAATTATTCCCAGAGTCACTGCATGTCACTGAATTATTCCCAGAGTCACTGCATGTCACTGAATTATTCCCAGAGTCACTGCATTTCACTGAATTATTCCCAGAGTCACTGCATGTCACTGAATTATTCCCAGAGTCACTGCATGTCACTGAATTATTCCCAGAGTCACTGCATTTCACTGAATTATCCCCAGAGTCACTGCATGTCACTGAATTATTCCCAGAGTCACTGCATGTCACTGAATTATTCCCAGAGTCACTGCATGTCACTGAATTATTCCCAGAGTCACTGCATTTCACTGAATTATCCCCAGAGTCACTGCATGTCACTGAATTATTCCCAGAGTCACTGCATGTCACTGAATTATTCCCAGAGTCACTGCATGTCGCTGAATTATTCCCAGAGTCACTGCATTTCACTGAATTATTCCCAGAGTCACTGCATGTCACTGAATTATTCCCAGAGTCACTGCATGTCACTGAATTATTCCCAGAGTCACTGCATTTCACTGAATTATTCCCAGAGTCACTGCATGTCACTGAATTATTCCCAGAGTCACTGCATGTCACTGAATTATTCCCAGAGTCACTGCATTTCACTGAATTATTCCCAGAGTCACTGCATTTCACTGAATTATTCCCAGAGTCACTGAATGTCACTGAATTATTCCCAGAGTCACTGCATGTCACTGAATTATTCCCAGAGTCACTGCATTTCACTGAATTATTCCCAGAGTCACTGAATGTCACTGAATTATTCCCAGAGTCACTGCATGTCACTGAATTATTCCCAGAGTCACTGCATGTCACTGAATTATTCCCAGAGTCACTGCATTTCACTGAATTATTCCCAGAGTCACTGCATGTCACTGAATTATTCCCAGAGTCACTGCATTTCACTGAATTATTCCCAGAGTCACTGCATGTCACTGAATTATTCCCAGAGTCACTGCATTTCACTGAATTATCCCCAGAGTCACTGCATGTCACTGAATTATCCCCAGAGTCACTGCATGTCACTGAATTATTCCCAGAGTCACTGCATGTCGCTGAATTATTCCCAGAGTCACTGCATTTCACTGAATTATTCCCAGAGTCACTGCATGTCACTGAATTATTCCCAGAGTCACTGCATGTCACTGAATTATTCCCAGAGTCACTGCATTTCACTGAATTATTCCCAGAGTCACTGCATGTCACTGAATTATTCCCAGAGTCACTGCATGTCACTGAATTATTCCCAGAGTCACTGCATTTCACTGAATTATTCCCAGAGTCACTGCATGTCACTGAATTATTCCCAGAGTCACTGCATGTCACTGAATTATCCCCAGAGTCACTGCATGTCACTGAATTATTCCCAGAGTCACTGCATGTCACTGAATTATTCCCAGAGTCACTGCATGTCGCTGAATTATTCCCAGAGTCACTGCATTTCACTGAATTATTCCCAGAGTCACTGCATGTCACTGAATTATTCCCAGAGTCACTGCATGTCACTGAATTATTCCCAGAGTCACTGCATTTCACTGAATTATTCCCAGAGTCACTGCATGTCACTGAATTATTCCCAGAGTCACTGCATGTCACTGAATTATTCCCAGAGTCACTGCATTTCACTGAATTATTCCCAGAGTCACTGAATGTCACTGAATTATTCCCAGAGTCACTGCATGTCACTGAATTATTCCCAGAGTCACTGCATTTCACTGAATTATTCCCAGAGTCACTGCATGTCACTGAATTATTCCCAGAGTCACTGCATTTCACTGAATTATTCCCAGAGTCACTGCATGTCACTGAATTATTCCCAGAGTCACTGCATTTCACTGAATTATCCCCAGAGTCACTGCATGTCACTGAATTATCCCCAGAGTCACTGCATGTCACTGAATTATTCCCAGAGTCACTGCATGTCGCTGAATTATTCCCAGAGTCACTGCATTTCACTGAATTATTCCCAGAGTCACTGCATGTCACTGAATTATTCCCAGAGTCACTGCATTTCACTGAATTATCCCCAGAGTCACTGCATGTCACTGAATTATCCCCAGAGTCACTGCATGTCACTGAATTATTCCCAGAGTCACTGCATGTCGCTGAATTATTCCCAGAGTCACTGCATGTCACTGAATTATTCCCAGAGTCACTGCATGTCACTGAATTATTCCCAGAGTCACTGCATTTCACTGAATTATTCCCAGAGTCACTGCATTTCACTGAATTATTTCCAGAGTCACTGCATGTCACTGAATTATTCCCAGAGTCACTGCATGTCACTGAATTATTCCCAGAGTCACTGCATGTCACTGAATTATTCCCAGAGTCACTGCATTTCACTGAATTATTCCCAGTCAGTGCATGTCACTGAATTATTCCCAGAGTCACTGCATGTCACTGAATTATTCCCAGTCACTGCATTTCATTGAATTATTCCCAGTCACTGCATTTCACTGAATTATTCCCAGAGTCACTGCATGTCACTGAATTATTCCCAGAGTCACTGCATGTCACAATTATTCCCAGAGTCACTGCAAGTCACTGAATTATTCCCAGAGTCACTGCATGTCACTGAATTATTCCCAGAGTAACTGCATTTCACTGAATTATTCCCAGAGTCACTGCATGTCACTGAATTATTCCCAGAGTCACTGCATTTCACTGAATTATTCCCAGAGTCACTGCATTTCACTGAATTATTCCCAGAGTCACTGAATGTCACTGAATTATTCCCAGAGTCACTGCATTTCACTGAATTATTTCCAGAGTCACTGCATGTCACTGAATTATTCCCAGAGTAACTGCATGTCACTGAATTATTCCCAGAGTCACTTCATTTCACTGAATTATGCCCAGAGTCACTGCATGTCACTGAATTATTCCCAGAGTCACTGCATGTCACTGAATTATTCCGAGAGTCACTGCATGTCACTGAATTATTCCCAGAGTCACTGCATGTCACTGAATTATTCCCAGAGTCACTTCATTTCACTGAATTATGCCCAGAGTCACTGCATGTCACTGAATTATTCCCAGAGTCACTGCATTTCACTGAATTATTCCCAGAGTCACTGCATGTCACTGAATTATTCCGAGAGTCACTGCATGTCACTGAATTATTCCCAGAGTCACTGCATGTCACTGAATTATTCCCAGAGTCACTGCATGTCACTGAATTATTCCCAGAGTCACTGCATTTCACTGAATTATTCCCAGAGTCACTGCATTTCAGTGAATTATTCCCAAAGTCACTGCATTTCACTGAATTATTCCCAGAGTCACTGCATTTCACTGAATTATTCCCAGAATCACTGCATGTCACTGAATTATTCCCAGAGTCACTGCATTTCACTGAATTATTTCCAGAGTCACTGCAGTTCAGTGAATTATTCCCAGAGTCACTGCATTTCACTGAATTATTTCCAGAGTCACTGCAGTTCAGTGAATTATTCCCAGAGTCACTGCATTTCACTGAATTATTTCCAGAGTAACTGCATTTCACTGAATTATGTCCAGAGTCACTGCATTTCACTGAATTATTTCCAGAGTCACTGCAGTTCAGTGAATTATTCCCAGAGTCACTGCATTTCACTGAATTATTTCCAGAGTCACTGCATTTCACTGAATTATGTCCAGAGTCACTGCATTTCACTGAATTATTCCCAGAGTCACTGCATGTCACTGAATTATTCCCAGAGTCACTGCATGTCACTGAATTATTCCCAGAGTCACTGCATTTCACTGAATTATTTCCAGAGTCACTGCATTTCACTGAATTATTTCCAGAGTCACTGCAGTTCAGTGAATTATTCCCAGAGTCACTGCATTTCACTGAATTATTCCCAGAGTCACTGCATTTCAGTGAATTATTCCCAGAGTCACTGCATTTCACTGAATTATTCCCAGAATCACTGCATTTCACTGAATTATTCCCAGAGTCACTGCATGTCACTGAATTAATCCCAGAGTCACTGCATTTCACGGAATTATTTCCAAAGTCACTGCAGTTCAGTGAAATATTCCCAGAGTCACTGCATTTCACTGCATTATTTCCAGAGTCACTGCAGTTCAGTGAATTATTCCCAGAGTCACTGCATGTCACTGAATTATTCCCAGAGTCACTGCATTTCACTGAATTATTTCCAGAGTCACTGCAGTTCAGTGAATTATTCCCAGAGTCACTGCATTTCACTGAATTATTTCCAGAGTCACTGCAGTTCAGTGAATTATTCCCAGAGTCACTGCATTTCACTGATTTCCAGAGTAACTGCATTTCACTGAATTATGTCCAGAGTCACTGCATTTCACTGAATTATTTCCAGAGTCACTGCAGTTCAGTGAATTATTCCCAGAGTCACTGCATTTCACTGAATTATTTCCAGAGTCACTGCATTTCACTGAATTATGTCCAGAGTCACTGCATTTCACGGAATTATTCCCAGCGTCACTGCATGTCACTGAATTATTCCCAGAGTCACTGCATGTCACTGAATTATTCCCAGAGTCACTGCATGTCACTGAATTATTCCCAGAGTCACTGCATTTCACTGAATTATTTCCAGAGTCACTGCATTTCACTGAATTATTTCCAGAGTCACTGCAGTTCAGTGAATTATTCCCAGAGTCACTGCATTTCACTGAATTATTCCCAGAGTCACTGCATTTCAGTGAATTATTCCCAGAGTCACTGCATTTCACTGATTTATTCCCAGAATCACTGCATTTCACTGAATTATTCCCAGAGTCACTGCATGTCACTGAATTAATCCCAGAGTCACTGCATTTCACGGAATTATTTCCAAAGTCACTGCAGTTCAGTGAAATATTCCCAGAGGCACTGCATTTCACTGCATTATTTCCAGAGTCACTGCAGTTCAGTGAATTATTCCCAGAGTCACTGCATTTCACTGAATTATTTCCAGAGTCACTGCATTTCACTGAATTATGTCCAGAGTCACTGCATTTCACTGAATTATTCCCAGAGTCACTGCATTTCAGTGAATTATTCCCAGAGTCACTGCATTTCAGTGAATTATTCCCAGAGTGACTGCATTTCACTGAATTATTTCCAGAGTCACTGCATGTCACTGAATTATTTCCAGAGTCACTGCATGTCACTGAATTATTCCCAGAGTCACTGCATGTCACTGAATTATTCCCAGAGTCACTGCATGTCACTGAATTATTCCCAGAGTCATTGCATTTCACTGAATTATTCCCAGAGTCACTGCATTTCACTGAATTATTCCCAGAGTCACTGCATTTCACTGAATTATTCCCAGAGTCACTGCATTTCACGGAATTATTCCCAGAGTCACTGCATGTCACTGAATTATTCCCAGAGTCACTGCATTTCACTGAATTATTCCCAGAGTCACTGCATTTCACTGAATTATTCCCAGAGTCACTGCATGTCACTGAATTATTCCCAGAGTCACTGCATGTCACAATTATTCCCAGAGTCACTGCAAGTCACTGAATTATTCCCAGAGTCACTGCATGTCACTGAATTATTCCCAGAGTAACTGCATTTCACTGAATTATTCCCAGAGTCACTGCATGTCACTGAATTATTCCCAGAGTCACTGCATTTCACTGAATTATTCCCAGAGTCACTGCATTTCACTGAATTATTCCCAGAGTCACTGCATGTCACTGAATTATTCCCAGAGTCACTGCATTTAACTGAATTATTTCCAGAGTCACTGCATGTCACTGAATTATTCCCAGAGTAACTGCATGTCACTGAATTATTCCCAGAGTCACTTCATTTCACTGAATTATGCCCAGAGTCACTGCATGTCACTGAATTATTCCCAGAGTCACTGCATTTCACTGAATTATTTCCAGAGTCACTGCAGTTCAGTGAATTATTCCCAGAGTCACTGCATTTCACTGAATTATTTCCAGAGTCACTGCATTTCACTGAATTATGTCCAGAGTCACTGCATTTCACTGAATTATTCCCAGAGTCACTGCATGTCACTGAATTATTCCCAGAGTCACTGCATGTCACTGAATTATTCCCAGAGTCACTGCATGTCACTGAATTATCCCAGAGTCACTGCATTTCACTGAATTATTCCCAGAATCACTGCATTTCACTGAATTATCCCCAGAGTCACTGCATGTCACTGAATTATTCCCAGAGTCACTGCATGTCGCTGAATTATTCCCAGAGTCACTGCATGTCGCTGAATTATTCCCAGAGTCACTGCATTTCACTGAATTATTCCCAGAGTCACTGCATGTCACTGAATTATTCCCAGAGTCACTGCATGTCACTGAATTATTCCCAGAGTCACTGCATTTCACTGAATTATTCCCAGAGTCACTGCATGTCACTGAATTATTCCCAGAGTCACTGCATGTCACTGAATTATTCCCAGAGTCACTGCATTTCACTGAATTATTCCCAGAGTCACTGCATTTCACTGAATTATTCCCAGAGTCACTGCATTTCACTGAATTATTCCCAGAGTCACTGCATTTCACTGAATTATTCCCAGAGTCACTGCATTTCACTGAATTATTCCCAGAGTCACTGCATTTCACTGAATTATTCCCAGAGTCACTGCATGTCACTGAATTATTCCCAGAGTCACTGCATGTCACTGAATTATTCCCAGAGTCACTGCATGTCACTGAATTATTCCCAGAGTCACTGCATTTCACTGAATTATTCCCAGAGTCACTGCATTTCACTGAATTATTCCCAGAGTCACTGCATTTCACTGAATTATTCCCAGAGTCACTGCATGTCACTGAATTATTCCCAGAGTCACTGCATGTCACTGAATTATTCCCAGAGTCACTGCATTTCACTGAATTATTCCCAGAGTCACTGCATGTCACTGAATTATTCCCAGAGTCACTGCATGTCACTGAATTATCCCCAGAGTCACTGCATGTCACTGAATTATTCCCAGAGTCACTGCATTTCACTGAATTATTCCCAGAGTCACTGCATGTCACTGAATTATTCCCAGAGTCACTGCATGTCACTGAATTATTCCCAGAGTCACTGCATGTCACTGAATTATTCCCAGAGTCACTGCATTTCACTGAATTATCCCCAGAGTCACTGCATGTCACTGAATTATTCCCAGAGTCACTGCATGTCACTGAATTATTCCCAGAGTCACTGCA
Source organism: Anomaloglossus baeobatrachus (assembly GCF_048569485.1). Lineage (NCBI taxonomy): Eukaryota > Metazoa > Chordata > Amphibia > Anura > Aromobatidae > Anomaloglossus > Anomaloglossus baeobatrachus. Next base: position 289,144 of record NW_027442005.1, on the reverse strand, counting down.
TGTCACTGAATTATTCCCAGAGTCACTGCATGTCACTGAATTATTTCCAGAGTCACTGCATGTCACTGAATTATTCCCAGAGTCACTGCATTTCACTGAATTATTCCCAGAGCCACTGCATGTCACTGAATTATTCCCAGAGTCACTGCATTTCACTGAATTATTCCCAGAGTCACTGCATGTCACTGAATTATTCCCAGAGTCACTGCATGTCACTGAATTATTCCCAGAGTCACTGCATGTCACTGAATTATTCCCAGAGTCACTGCATTTCACTGAATTATTCCCAGAGTCACTGCATGTCACTGAATTATTCCCAGAGTCACTGCATTTCACTGAATTATTCCCAGAGTCACTGCATGTCACTGAATTATTCCCAGAGTCACTGTATTTCACTGAATTATCCCCAGAGTCACTGCATGTCACTGAATTATCCCCAGAGTCACTGCATGTCACTGAATTATTCCCAGAGTCACTGCATGTCGCTGAATTATTCCCAGAGTCACTGCATTTCACTGAATTATTCCCAGAGTCACTGCATGTCACTGAATTATTCCCAGAGTCACTGCATTTCACTGAATTATTCCCAGAGTCACTGCATGTCACTGAATTATTCCCAGAGTCACTGCATTTCACTGAATTATTCCCAGAGTCACTGCATGTCACTGAATTATTCCCAGAGTCACTGCATGTCACTGAATTATTCCCAGAGTCACTGCATTTCACTGAATTATTCCCAGAGTCACTGCATGTCACTGAATTATTCCCAGAGTCACTGCATGTCACTGAATTATTCCCAGAGTCACTGCATTTCACTGAATTATCCCCAGAGTCACTGCATGTCACTGAATTATTCCCAGAGTCACTGCATGTCACTGAATTATTCCCAGAGTCACTGCATGTCACTGAATTATTCCCAGAGTCACTGCATTTCACTGAATTATCCCCAGAGTCACTGCATGTCACTGAATTATTCCCAGAGTCACTGCATGTCACTGAATTATTCCCAGAGTCACTGCATGTCGCTGAATTATTCCCAGAGTCACTGCATTTCACTGAATTATTCCCAGAGTCACTGCATGTCACTGAATTATTCCCAGAGTCACTGCATGTCACTGAATTATTCCCAGAGTCACTGCATTTCACTGAATTATTCCCAGAGTCACTGCATGTCACTGAATTATTCCCAGAGTCACTGCATGTCACTGAATTATTCCCAGAGTCACTGCATTTCACTGAATTATTCCCAGAGTCACTGCATTTCACTGAATTATTCCCAGAGTCACTGAATGTCACTGAATTATTCCCAGAGTCACTGCATGTCACTGAATTATTCCCAGAGTCACTGCATTTCACTGAATTATTCCCAGAGTCACTGAATGTCACTGAATTATTCCCAGAGTCACTGCATGTCACTGAATTATTCCCAGAGTCACTGCATGTCACTGAATTATTCCCAGAGTCACTGCATTTCACTGAATTATTCCCAGAGTCACTGCATGTCACTGAATTATTCCCAGAGTCACTGCATTTCACTGAATTATTCCCAGAGTCACTGCATGTCACTGAATTATTCCCAGAGTCACTGCATTTCACTGAATTATCCCCAGAGTCACTGCATGTCACTGAATTATCCCCAGAGTCACTGCATGTCACTGAATTATTCCCAGAGTCACTGCATGTCGCTGAATTATTCCCAGAGTCACTGCATTTCACTGAATTATTCCCAGAGTCACTGCATGTCACTGAATTATTCCCAGAGTCACTGCATGTCACTGAATTATTCCCAGAGTCACTGCATTTCACTGAATTATTCCCAGAGTCACTGCATGTCACTGAATTATTCCCAGAGTCACTGCATGTCACTGAATTATTCCCAGAGTCACTGCATTTCACTGAATTATTCCCAGAGTCACTGCATGTCACTGAATTATTCCCAGAGTCACTGCATGTCACTGAATTATCCCCAGAGTCACTGCATGTCACTGAATTATTCCCAGAGTCACTGCATGTCACTGAATTATTCCCAGAGTCACTGCATGTCGCTGAATTATTCCCAGAGTCACTGCATTTCACTGAATTATTCCCAGAGTCACTGCATGTCACTGAATTATTCCCAGAGTCACTGCATGTCACTGAATTATTCCCAGAGTCACTGCATTTCACTGAATTATTCCCAGAGTCACTGCATGTCACTGAATTATTCCCAGAGTCACTGCATGTCACTGAATTATTCCCAGAGTCACTGCATTTCACTGAATTATTCCCAGAGTCACTGAATGTCACTGAATTATTCCCAGAGTCACTGCATGTCACTGAATTATTCCCAGAGTCACTGCATTTCACTGAATTATTCCCAGAGTCACTGCATGTCACTGAATTATTCCCAGAGTCACTGCATTTCACTGAATTATTCCCAGAGTCACTGCATGTCACTGAATTATTCCCAGAGTCACTGCATTTCACTGAATTATCCCCAGAGTCACTGCATGTCACTGAATTATCTCCAGAGTCACTGCATGTCACTGAATTATTCCCAGAGTCACTGCATGTCGCTGAATTATTCCCAGAGTCACTGCATTTCACTGAATTATTCCCAGAGTCACTGCATGTCACTGAATTATTCCCAGAGTCACTGCATTTCACTGAATTATCCCCAGAGTCACTGCATGTCACTGAATTATCCCCAGAGTCACTGCATGTCACTGAATTATTCCCAGAGTCACTGCATGTCGCTGAATTATTCCCAGAGTCACTGCATGTCACTGAATTATTCCCAGAGTCACTGCATGTCACTGAATTATTCCCAGAGTCACTGCATTTCACTGAATTATTCCCAGAGTCACTGCATTTCACTGAATTATTTCCAGAGTCACTGCATGTCACTGAATTATTCCCAGAGTCACTGCATGTCACTGAATTATTCCCAGAGTCACTGCATGTCACTGAATTATTCCCAGAGTCACTGCATTTCACTGAATTATTCCCAGTCAGTGCATGTCACTGAATTATTCCCAGAGTCACTGCATGTCACTGAATTATTCCCAGTCACTGCATTTCATTGAATTATTCCCAGTCACTGCATTTCACTGAATTATTCCCAGAGTCACTGCATGTCACTGAATTATTCCCAGAGTCACTGCATGTCGCTGAATTATTCCCAGAGTCACTGCATTTCACTGAATTATTCCCAGAGTCACTGCATGTCACTGAATTATTCCCAGAGTCACTGCATGTCACTGAATTATTCCCAGAGTCACTGCATTTCACTGAATTATTCCCAGAGTCACTGCATGTCACTGAATTATTCCCAGAGTCACTGCATGTCACTGAATTATTCCCAGAGTCACTGCATTTCACTGAATTATTCCCAGAGTCACTGCATTTCACTGAATTATTCCCAGAGTCACTGAATGTCACTGAATTATTCCCAGAGTCACTGCATGTCACTGAATTATTCCCAGAGTCACTGCATTTCACTGAATTATTCCCAGAGTCACTGAATGTCACTGAATTATTCCCAGAGTCACTGCATGTCACTGAATTATTCCCAGAGTCACTGCATGTCACTGAATTATTCCCAGAGTCACTGCATTTCACTGAATTATTCCCAGAGTCACTGCATGTCACTGAATTATTCCCAGAGTCACTGCATTTCACTGAATTATTCCCAGAGTCACTGCATGTCACTGAATTATTCCCAGAGTCACTGCATTTCACTGAATTATCCCCAGAGTCACTGCATGTCACTAAATTATCCCCAGAGTCACTGCATGTCACTGAATTATTCCCAGAGTCACTGCATGTCGCTGAATTATTCCCAGAGTCACTGCATTTCACTGAATTATTCCCAGAGTCACTGCATGTCACTGAATTATTCCCAGAGTCACTGCATGTCACTGAATTATTCCCAGAGTCACTGCATTTCACTGAATTATTCCCAGAGTCACTGCATGTCACTGAATTATTCCCAGAGTCACTGCATGTCACTGAATTATTCCCAGAGTCACTGCATTTCACTGAATTATTCCCAGAGTCACTGCATGTCACTGAATTATTCCCAGAGTCACTGCATGTCACTGAATTATCCCCAGAGTCACTGCATGTCACTGAATTATTCCCAGAGTCACTGCATGTCACTGAATTATTCCCAGAGTCACTGCATGTCGCTGAATTATTCCCAGAGTCACTGCATTTCACTGAATTATTCCCAGAGTCACTGCATGTCACTGAATTATTCCCAGAGTCACTGCATGTCACTGAATTATTCCCAGAGTCACTGCATTTCACTGAATTATTCCCAGAGTCACTGCATGTCACTGAATTATTCCCAGAGTCACTGCATGTCACTGAATTATTCCCAGAGTCACTGCATTTCACTGAATTATTCCCAGAGTCACTGAATGTCACTGAATTATTCTCAGAGTCACTGCATGTCACTGAATTATTCCCAGAGTCACTGCATTTCACTGAATTATTCCCAGAGTCACTGCATGTCACTGAATTATTCCCAGAGTCACTGCATTTCACTGAATTATTCCCAGAGTCACTGCATGTCACTGAATTATTCCCAGAGTCACTGCATTTCACTGAATTATCCCCAGAGTCACTGCATGTCACTGAATTATCTCCAGAGTCACTGCATGTCACTGAATTATTCCCAGAGTCACTGCATGTCGCTGAATTATTCCCAGAGTCACTGCATTTCACTGAATTATTCCCAGAGTCACTGCATGTCACTGAATTATTCCCAGAGTCACTGCATTTCACTGAATTATCCCCAGAGTCACTGCATGTCACTGAATTATCCCCAGAGTCACTGCATGTCACTGAATTATTCCCAGAGTCACTGCATGTCGCTGAATTATTCCCAGAGTCACTGCATGTCACTGAATTATTCCCAGAGTCACTGCATGTCACTGAATTATTCCCAGAGTCACTGCATTTCACTGAATTATTCCCAGAGTCACTGCATTTCACTGAATTATTTCCAGAGTCACTGCATGTCACTGAATTATTCCCAGAGTCACTGCATGTCACTGAATTATTCCCAGAGTCACTGCATGTCACTGAATTATTCCCAGAGTCACTGCATTTCACTGAATTATTCCCAGTCAGTGCATGTCACTGAATTATTCCCAGAGTCACTGCATGTCACTGAATTATTCCCAGTCACTGCATTTCATTGAATTATTCCCAGTCACTGCATTTCACTGAATTATTCCCAGAGTCACTGCATGTCACTGAATTATTCCCAGAGTCACTGCATGTCACAATTATTCCCAGAGTCACTGCAAGTCACTGAATTATTCCCAGAGTCACTGCATGTCACTGAATTATTCCCAGAGTAACTGCATTTCACTGAATTATTCCCAGAGTCACTGCATGTCACTGAATTATTCCCAGAGTCACTGCATTTCACTGAATTATTCCCAGAGTCACTGCATTTCACTGAATTATTCCCAGAGTCACTGAATGTCACTGAATTATTCCCAGAGTCACTGCATTTCACTGAATTATTTCCAGAGTCACTGCATGTCACTGAATTATTCCCAGAGTAACTGCATGTCACTGAATTATTCCCAGAGTCACTTCATTTCACTGAATTATGCCCAGAGTCACTGCATGTCACTGAATTATTCCCAGAGTCACTGCATGTCACTGAATTATTCCGAGAGTCACTGCATGTCACTGAATTATTCCCAGAGTCACTGCATGTCACTGAATTATTCCCAGAGTCACTGCATGTCACTGAATTATTCCCAGAGTCACTGCATTTCACTGAATTATTCCCAGAGTCACTGCATTTCAGTGAATTATTCCCAAAGTCACTGCATTTCACTGAATTATTCCCAGAGTCACTGCATTTCACTGAATTATTCCCAGAATCACTGCATGTCACTGAATTATTCCCAGAGTCACTGCATTTCACTGAATTATTTCCAGAGTCACTGCAGTTCAGTGAATTATTCCCAGAGTCACTGCATTTCACTGAATTATTTCCAGAGTCACTGCAGTTCAGTGAATTATTCCCAGAGTCACTGCATTTCACTGATTTATTTCCAGAGTAACTGCATTTCACTGAATTATGTCCAGAGTCACTGCATTTCACTGAATTATTTCCAGAGTCACTGCAGTTCAGTGAATTATTCCCAGAGTCACTGCATTTCACTGAATTATTTCCAGAGTCACTGCATTTCACTGAATTATGTCCAGAGTCACTGCATTTCACTGAATTATTCCCAGAGTCACTGCATGTCACTGAATTATTCCCAGAGTCACTGCATGTCACTGAATTATTCCCAGAGTCACTGCATTTCACTGAATTATTTCCAGAGTCACTGCATTTCACTGAATTATTTCCAGAGTCACTGCAGTTCAGTGAATTATTCCCAGAGTCACTGCATTTCACTGAATTATTCCCAGAGTCACTGCATTTCAGTGAATTATTCCCAGAGTCACTGCATTTCACTGAATTATTCCCAGAATCACTGCATTTCACTGAATTATTCCCAGAGTCACTGCATGTCACTGAATTAATCCCAGAGTCACTGCATTTCACGGAATTATTTCCAAAGTCACTGCAGTTCAGTGAAATATTCCCAGAGTCACTGCATTTCACTGCATTATTTCCAGAGTCACTGCAGTTCAGTGAATTATTCCCAGAGTCACTGCATGTCACTGAATTATTCCCAGAGTCACTGCATTTCACTGAATTATTTCCAGAGTCACTGCAGTTCAGTGAATTATTCCCAGAGTCACTGCATTTCACTGAATTATTTCCAGAGTCACTGCAGTTCAGTGAATTATTCCCAGAGTCACTGCATTTCACTGATTTCCAGAGTAACTGCATTTCACTGAATTATGTCCAGAGTCACTGCATTTCACTGAATTATTTCCAGAGTCACTGCAGTTCAGTGAATTATTCCCAGAGTCACTGCATTTCACTGAATTATTTCCAGAGTCACTGCATTTCACTGAATTATGTCCAGAGTCACTGCATTTCACGGAATTATTCCCAGCGTCACTGCATGTCACTGAATTATTCCCAGAGTCACTGCATGTCACTGAATTATTCCCAGAGTCACTGCATGTCACTGAATTATTCCCAGAGTCACTGCATTTCACTGAATTATTTCCAGAGTCACTGCATTTCACTGAATTATTTCCAGAGTCACTGCAGTTCAGTGAATTATTCCCAGAGTCACTGCATTTCACTGAATTATTCCCAGAGTCACTGCATTTCAGTGAATTATTCCCAGAGTCACTGCATTTCACTGAATTATTCCCAGAATCACTGCATTTCACTGAATTATTCCCAGAGTCACTGCATGTCACTGAATTAATCCCAGAGTCACTGCATTTCACGGAATTATTTCCAAAGTCACTGCAGTTCAGTGAAATATTCCCAGAGGCACTGCATTTCACTGCATTATTTCCAGAGTCACTGCAGTTCAGTGAATTATTCCCAGAGTCACTGCATTTCACTGAATTATTTCCAGAGTCACTGCATTTCACTGAATTATGTCCAGAGTCACTGCATTTCACTGAATTATTCCCAGAGTCACTGCATTTCAGTGAATTATTCCCAGAGTCACTGCATTTCAGTGAATTATTCCCAGAGTGACTGCATTTCACTGAATTATTTCCAGAGTCACTGCATGTCACTGAATTATTTCCAGAGTCACTGCATGTCACTGAATTATTCCCAGAGTCACTGCATGTCACTGAATTATTCCCAGAGTCACTGCATGTCACTGAATTATTCCCAGAGTCATTGCATTTCACTGAATTATTCCCAGAGTCACTGCATTTCACTGAATTATTCCCAGAGTCACTGCATTTCACGGAATTATTCCCAGAGTCACTGCATGTCACTGAATTATTCCCAGAGTCACTGCATTTCACTGAATTATTCCCAGAGTCACTGCATTTCACTGAATTATTCCCAGAGTCACTGCATGTCACTGAATTATTCCCAGAGTCACTGCATGTCACAATTATTCCCAGAGTCACTGCAAGTCACTGAATTATTCCCAGAGTCACTGCATGTCACTGAATTATTCCCAGAGTAACTGCATTTCACTGAATTATTCCCAGAGTCACTGCATGTCACTGAATTATTCCCAGAGTCACTGCATTTCACTGAATTATTCCCAGAGTCACTGCATTTCACTGAATTATTCCCAGAGTCACTGCATGTCACTGAATTATTCCCAGAGTCACTGCATTTAACTGAATTATTTCCAGAGTCACTGCATGTCACTGAATTATTCCCAGAGTAACTGCATGTCACTGAATTATTCCCAGAGTCACTTCATTTCACTGAATTATGCCCAGAGTCACTGCATGTCACTGAATTATTCCCAGAGTCACTGCATTTCACTGAATTATTTCCAGAGTCACTGCAGTTCAGTGAATTATTCCCAGAGTCACTGCATTTCACTGAATTATTTCCAGAGTCATTGCATTTCACTGAATTATGTCCAGAGTCACTGCATTTCACTGAATTATTCCCAGAGTCACTGCATGTCACTGAATTATTCCCAGAGTCACTGCATGTCACTGAATTATTCCCAGAGTCACTGCATGTCACTGAATTATCCCAGAGTCACTGCATTTCACTGAATTATTTCCAGAGTCACTGCATTTCACTGAATTATTTCCAGAGTCACTGCAGTTCAGTGAATTATTCCCAGAGTCACTGCATTTCACTGAATTATTCCCAGAGTCACTGCATTTCACTGAATTATTCCCAGAATCACTGCATTTCACTGAATTATTCCCAGAGTCACTGCATGTCACTGAATTAATCCCAGAGTCACTGCATTTCACAGAATTATTTCCAAAGTCACTGCAGTTCAGTGAAATATTCCCAGAGTCACTGCATTTCACTGCATTATTTCCAGAGTCACTGCAGTTCAGTGAATTATTCCCAGAGTCACTGCATTTCACTGAATTATTTCCAGAGTCACTGCATTTCACTGAATTATGTCCAGAGTCACTGCATTTCACTGAATTATTCCCAGAGTCACTGCATTTCAGTGAATTATTCCCAGAGTCACTGCATTTCAGTGAATTATTCCCAGAGTGACTGCATTTCACTGAATTATTTCCAGAGTCACTGCATGTCACTGAATTATTTCCAGAGTCACTGCATGTCACTGAATTATTCCCAGAGTCACTGCATGTCACTGAATTATTCCCAGAGTCACTGCATGTCACTGAATTATTCCCAGAGTCACTGCATGTCACTGAATTATTCCCAGAGTCACTGCATTTCACTGAATTATTCCCAGAGTCACTGCATTTCACTGAATTATTCCCAGAGTCACTGCATGTCACTGAATTATTCCCAGAGTCACTGCATGTCACTGAATTATTCCCAGAGTCACTGCATGTCACTGAATTATTCCCAGAGTCACTGCATTTCACTGAATTATTCCCAGAGTCACTGCATTTCACTGAATTATTCCCAGAGTCACTGCATTTCACTGAATTATTCCCAGAGTCACTGCATGTCACTGAATTATTCCCAGAGTCACTGCATGTCACTGAATTATTCCCAGAGTCACTGCATTTCACTGAATTATTCCCAGAGTCACTGCATGTCACTGAATTATTCCCAGAGTCACTGCATGTCACTGAATTATCCCCAGAGTCACTGCATGTCACTGAATTATTCCCAGAGTCACTGCATTTCACTGAATTATTCCCAGAGTCACTGCATGTCACTGAATTATTCCCAGAGTCACTGCATGTCACTGAATTATTCCCAGAGTCACTGCATGTCACTGAATTATTCCCAGAGTCACTGCATTTCACTGAATTATCCCCAGAGTCACTGCATGTCACTGAATTATTCCCAGAGTCACTGCATGTCACTGAATTATTCCCAGAGTCACTGCATGTCACTGAATTATTCCCAGAGTCACTGCATGTCACTGAATTATTTCCAGAGTCACTGCATGTCACTGAATTATTCCCAGAGTCACTGCATTTCACTGAATTATTCCCAGAGCCACTGCATGTCACTGAATTATTCCCAGAGTCACTGCATTTCACTGAATTATTCCCAGAGTCACTGCATGTCACTGAATTATTCCCAGAGTCACTGCATGTCACTGAATTATTCCCAGAGTCACTGCATGTCACTGAATTATTCCCAGAGTCACTGCATTTCACTGAATTATTCCCAGAGTCACTGCATGTCACTGAATTATTCCCAGAGTCACTGCATTTCACTGAATTATTCCCAGAGTCACTGCATGTCACTGAATTATTCCCAGAGTCACTGTATTTCACTGAATTATCCCCAGAGTCACTGCATGTCACTGAATTATCCCCAGAGTCACTGCATGTCACTGAATTATTCCCAGAGTCACTGCATGTCGCTGAATTATTCCCAGAGTCACTGCATTTCACTGAATTATTCCCAGAGTCACTGCATGTCACTGAATTATTCCCAGAGTCACTGCATTTCACTGAATTATTCCCAGAGTCACTGCATGTCACTGAATTATTCCCAGAGTCACTGCATTTCACTGAATTATTCCCAGAGTCACTGCATGTCACTGAATTATTCCCAGAGTCACTGCATGTCACTGAATTATTCCCAGAGTCACTGCATTTCACTGAATTATTCCCAGAGTCACTGCATGTCACTGAATTATTCCCAGAGTCACTGCATGTCACTGAATTATTCCCAGAGTCACTGCATTTCACTGAATTATCCCCAGAGTCACTGCATGTCACTGAATTATTCCCAGAGTCACTGCATGTCACTGAATTATTCCCAGAGTCACTGCATGTCACTGAATTATTCCCAGAGTCACTGCATTTCACTGAATTATCCCCAGAGTCACTGTATGTCACTGAATTATTCCCAGAGTCACTGCATGTCACTGAATTATTCCCAGAGTCACTGCATGTCGCTGAATTATTCCCAGAGTCACTGCATTTCACTGAATTATTCCCAGAGTCACTGCATGTCACTGAATTATTCCCAGAGTCACTGCATGTCACTGAATTATTCCCAGAGTCACTGCATTTCACTGAATTATTCCCAGAGTCACTGCATGTCACTGAATTATTCCCAGAGTCACTGCATGTCACTGAATTATTCCCAGAGTCACTGCATTTCACTGAATTATTCCCAGAGTCACTGCATTTCACTGAATTATTCCCAGAGTCACTGAATGTCACTGAATTATTCCCAGAGTCACTGCATGTCACTGAATTATTCCCAGAGTCACTGCATTTCACTGAATTATTCCCAGAGTCACTGAATGTCACTGAATTATTCCCAGAGTCACTGCATGTCACTGAATTATTCCCAGAGTCACTGCATGTCACTGAATTATTCCCAGAGTCACTGCATTTCACTGAATTATTCCCAGAGTCACTGCATGTCACTGAATTATTCCCAGAGTCACTGCATTTCACTGAATTATTCCCAGAGTCACTGCATGTCACTGAATTATTCCCAGAGTCACTGCATTTCACTGAATTATCCCCAGAGTCACTGCATGTCACTGAATTATCCCCAGAGTCACTGCATGTCACTGAATTATTCCCAGAGTCACTGCATGTCGCTGAATTATTCCCAGAGTCACTGCATTTCACTGAATTATTCCCAGAGTCACTGCATGTCACTGAATTATTCCCAGAGTCACTGCATGTCACTGAATTATTCCCAGAGTCACTGCATTTCACTGAATTATTCCCAGAGTCACTGCATGTCACTGAATTATTCCCAGAGTCACTGCATGTCACTGAATTATTCCCAGAGTCACTGCATTTCACTGAATTATTCCCAGAGTCACTGCATGTCACTGAATTATTCCCAGAGTCACTGCATGTCACTGAATTATCCCCAGAGTCACTGCATGTCACTGAATTATTCCCAGAGTCACTGCATGTCACTGAATTATTCCCAGAGTCACTGCATGTCGCTGAATTATTCCCAGAGTCACTGCATTTCACTGAATTATTCCCAGAGTCACTGCATGTCACTGAATTATTCCCAGAGTCACTGCATGTCACTGAATTATTCCCAGAGTCACTGCATTTCACTGAATTATTCCCAGAGTCACTGCATGTCACTGAATTATTCCCAGAGTCACTGCATGTCACTGAATTATTCCCAGAGTCACTGCATTTCACTGAATTATTCCCAGAGTCACTGAATGTCACTGAATTATTCCCAGAGTCACTGCATGTCACTGAATTATTCCCAGAGTCACTGCATTTCACTGAATTATTCCCAGAGTCACTGCATGTCACTGAATTATTCCCAGAGTCACTGCATTTCACTGAATTATTCCCAGAGTCACTGCATGTCACTGAATTATTCCCAGAGTCACTGCATTTCACTGAATTATCCCCAGAGTCACTGCATGTCACTGAATTATCTCCAGAGTCACTGCATGTCACTGAATTATTCCCAGAGTCACTGCATGTCGCTGAATTATTCCCAGAGTCACTGCATTTCACTGAATTATTCCCAGAGTCACTGCATGTCACTGAATTATTCCCAGAGTCACTGCATTTCACTGAATTATCCCCAGAGTCACTGCATGTCACTGAATTATCCCCAGAGTCACTGCATGTCACTGAATTATTCCCAGAGTCACTGCATGTCGCTGAATTATTCCCAGAGTCACTGCATGTCACTGAATTATTCCCAGAGTCACTGCATGTCACTGAATTATTCCCAGAGTCACTGCATTTCACTGAATTATTCCCAGAGTCACTGCATTTCACTGAATTATTTCCAGAGTCACTGCATGTCACTGAATTATTCCCAGAGTCACTGCATGTCACTGAATTATTCCCAGAGTCACTGCATGTCACTGAATTATTCCCAGAGTCACTGCATTTCACTGAATTATTCCCAGTCAGTGCATGTCACTGAATTATTCCCAGAGTCACTGCATGTCACTGAATTATTCCCAGTCACTGCATTTCATTGAATTATTCCCAGTCACTGCATTTCACTGAATTATTCCCAGAGTCACTGCATGTCACTGAATTATTCCCAGAGTCACTGCATGTCACAATTATTCCCAGAGTCACTGCAAGTCACTGAATTATTCCCAGAGTCACTGCATGTCACTGAATTATTCCCAGAGTAACTGCATTTCACTGAATTATTCCCAGAGTCACTGCATGTCACTGAATTATTCCCAGAGTCACTGCATTTCACTGAATTATTCCCAGAGTCACTGCATTTCACTGAATTATTCCCAGAGTCACTGAATGTCACTGAATTATTCCCAGAGTCACTGCATTTCACTGAATTATTTCCAGAGTCACTGCATGTCACTGAATTATTCCCAGAGTAACTGCATGTCACTGAATTATTCCCAGAGTCACTTCATTTCACTGAATTATGCCCAGAGTCACTGCATGTCACTGAATTATTCCCAGAGTCACTGCATGTCACTGAATTATTCCGAGAGTCACTGCATGTCACTGAATTATTCCCAGAGTCACTGCATGTCACTGAATTATTCCCAGAGTCACTTCATTTCACTGAATTATGCCCAGAGTCACTGCATGTCACTGAATTATTCCCAGAGTCACTGCATTTCACTGAATTATTCCCAGAGTCACTGCATGTCACTGAATTATTCCGAGAGTCACTGCATGTCACTGAATTATTCCCAGAGTCACTGCATGTCACTGAATTATTCCCAGAGTCACTGCATGTCACTGAATTATTCCCAGAGTCACTGCATTTCACTGAATTATTCCCAGAGTCACTGCATTTCAGTGAATTATTCCCAAAGTCACTGCATTTCACTGAATTATTCCCAGAGTCACTGCATTTCACTGAATTATTCCCAGAATCACTGCATGTCACTGAATTATTCCCAGAGTCACTGCATTTCACTGAATTATTTCCAGAGTCACTGCAGTTCAGTGAATTATTCCCAGAGTCACTGCATTTCACTGAATTATTTCCAGAGTCACTGCAGTTCAGTGAATTATTCCCAGAGTCACTGCATTTCACTGAATTATTTCCAGAGTAACTGCATTTCACTGAATTATGTCCAGAGTCACTGCATTTCACTGAATTATTTCCAGAGTCACTGCAGTTCAGTGAATTATTCCCAGAGTCACTGCATTTCACTGAATTATTTCCAGAGTCACTGCATTTCACTGAATTATGTCCAGAGTCACTGCATTTCACTGAATTATTCCCAGAGTCACTGCATGTCACTGAATTATTCCCAGAGTCACTGCATGTCACTGAATTATTCCCAGAGTCACTGCATTTCACTGAATTATTTCCAGAGTCACTGCATTTCACTGAATTATTTCCAGAGTCACTGCAGTTCAGTGAATTATTCCCAGAGTCACTGCATTTCACTGAATTATTCCCAGAGTCACTGCATTTCAGTGAATTATTCCCAGAGTCACTGCATTTCACTGAATTATTCCCAGAATCACTGCATTTCACTGAATTATTCCCAGAGTCACTGCATGTCACTGAATTAATCCCAGAGTCACTGCATTTCACGGAATTATTTCCAAAGTCACTGCAGTTCAGTGAAATATTCCCAGAGTCACTGCATTTCACTGCATTATTTCCAGAGTCACTGCAGTTCAGTGAATTATTCCCAGAGTCACTGCATGTCACTGAATTATTCCCAGAGTCACTGCATTTCACTGAATTATTTCCAGAGTCACTGCAGTTCAGTGAATTATTCCCAGAGTCACTGCATTTCACTGAATTATTTCCAGAGTCACTGCAGTTCAGTGAATTATTCCCAGAGTCACTGCATTTCACTGATTTCCAGAGTAACTGCATTTCACTGAATTATGTCCAGAGTCACTGCATTTCACTGAATTATTTCCAGAGTCACTGCAGTTCAGTGAATTATTCCCAGAGTCACTGCATTTCACTGAATTATTTCCAGAGTCACTGCATTTCACTGAATTATGTCCAGAGTCACTGCATTTCACGGAATTATTCCCAGCGTCACTGCATGTCACTGAATTATTCCCAGAGTCACTGCATGTCACTGAATTATTCCCAGAGTCACTGCATGTCACTGAATTATTCCCAGAGTCACTGCATTTCACTGAATTATTTCCAGAGTCACTGCATTTCACTGAATTATTTCCAGAGTCACTGCAGTTCAGTGAATTATTCCCAGAGTCACTGCATTTCACTGAATTATTCCCAGAGTCACTGCATTTCAGTGAATTATTCCCAGAGTCACTGCATTTCACTGAATTATTCCCAGAATCACTGCATTTCACTGAATTATTCCCAGAGTCACTGCATGTCACTGAATTAATCCCAGAGTCACTGCATTTCACTGCATTATTTCCAAAGTCACTGCAGTTCAGTGAAATATTCCCAGATGCACTGCATTTCACTGCATTATTTCCAGAGTCACTGCAGTTCAGTGAATTATTCCCAGAGTCACTGCATTTCACTGAATTATTTCCAGAGTCACTGCATTTCACTGAATTATGTCCAGAGTCACTGCATTTCACTGAATTATTCCCAGAGTCACTGCATTTCAGTGAATTATTCCCAGAGTCACTGCATTTCAGTGAATTATTCCCAGAGTGACTGCATTTCACTGAATTATTTCCAGAGTCACTGCATGTCACTGAATTATTCCCAGAGTCACTGCATGTCACTGAATTATTCCCAGAGTCACTGCATGTCACTGAATTATTCCCAGAGTCACTGCATGTCACTGAATTATTCCCAGAGTCACTGCATTTCACTGAATTATTCCCAGAGTCACTGCATGTCACTGAATTATTCCCAGAGTCACTGCATGTCACTGAATTATTCCCAGAGTCACTGCATTTCACTGAATTATTCCCAGAGTCACTGCATTTCACTGAATTATTCCCAGAGTCACTGAATGTCACTGAATTATTCCCAGAGTCACTGCATGTCACTGAATTATTCCCAGAGTCACTGCATTTCACTGAATTATTCCCAGAGTCACTGAATGTCACTGAATTATTCCCAGAGTCACTGCATGTCACTGAATTATTCCCAGAGTCACTGCATGTCACTGAATTATTCCCAGAGTCACTGCATTTCACTGAATTATTCCCAGAGTCACTGCATGTCACTGAATTATTCCCAGAGTCACTGCATGTCGCTGAATTATTCCCAGAGTCACTGCATTTCACTGAATTATTCCCAGAGTCACTGCATGTCACTGAATTATTCCCAGAGTCACTGCATGTCACTGAATTATTCCCAGAGTCACTGCATTTCACTGAATTATTCCCAGAGTCACTGCATGTCACTGAATTATTCCCAGAGTCACTGCATGTCACTGAATTATTCCCAGAGTCACTGCATTTCACTGAATTATTCCCAGAGTCACTGCATTTCACTGAATTATTCCCAGAGTCACTGAATGTCACTGAATTATTCCCAGAGTCACTGCATGTCACTGAATTATTCCCAGAGTCACTGCATTTCACTGAATTATTCCCAGAGTCACTGAATGTCACTGAATTATTCCCAGAGTCACTGCATGTCACTGAATTATTCCCAGAGTCACTGCATGTCACTGAATTATTCCCAGAGTCACTGCATTTCACTGAATTATTCCCAGAGTCACTGCATGTCACTGAATTATTCCCAGAGTCACTGCATTTCACTGAATTATTCCCAGAGTCACTGCATGTCACTGAATTATTCCCAGAGTCACTGCATTTCACTGAATTATCCCCAGAGTCACTGCATGTCACTGAATTATCCCCAGAGTCACTGCATGTCACTGAATTATTCCCAGAGTCACTGCATGTCGCTGAATTATTCCCAGAGTCACTGCATTTCACTGAATTATTCCCAGAGTCACTGAATGTCACTGAATTATTCCCAGAGTCACTGCATGTCACTGAATTATTCCCAGAGTCACTGCATTTCACTGAATTATTCCCAGAGTCACTGCATGTCACTGAATTATTCCCAGAGTCACTGCATGTCACTGAATTATTCCCAGAGTCACTGCATTTCACTGAATTATTCCCAGAGTCACTGCATGTCACTGAATTATTCCCAGAGTCACTGCATTTCACTGAATTATCCCCAGAGTCACTGCATGTCACTGAATTATTCCCAGAGTCACTGCATGTCACTGAATTATTCCCAGAGTCACTGCATGTCGCTGAATTATTCCCAGAGTCACTGCATTTCACTGAATTATTCCCAGAGTCACTGCATGTCACTGAATTATTCCCAGAGTCACTGCATGTCACTGAATTATTCCCAGAGTCACTGCATTTCACTGAATTATTCCCAGAGTCACTGCATGTCACTGAATTATTCCCAGAGTCACTGCATGTCACTGAATTATTCCCAGAGTCACTGCATTTCACTGAATTATTCCCAGAGTCACTGAATGTCACTGAATTATTCCCAGAGTCACTGCATGTCACTGAATTATTCCCAGAGTCACTGCATTTCACTGAATTATTCCCAGAGTCACTGCATTTCACTGAATTATTCCCAGAGTCACTGCATGTCACTGAATTATTCCCAGAGTCACTGCATTTCACTGAATTATCCCCAGAGTCACTGCATGTAACTGAATTATCCCCAGAGTCACTGCATGTCACTGAATTATTCCCAGAGTCACTGCATGTCGCTGAATTATTCCCAGAGTCACTGCATTTCACTGAATTATTCCCAGAGTCACTGCATGTCACTGAATTATTCCCAGAGTCACTGCATTTCACTGAATTATCCCCAGAGTCACTGCATGTCACTGAATTATCCCCAGAGTCACTGCATGTCACTGAATTATTCCCAGAGTCACTGCATGTCGCTGAATTATTCCCAGAATCACTGCATGTCACTGAATTATTCCCAGAGTCACTGCATGTCACTGAATTATTCCCAGAGTCACTGCATTTCACTGAATTATTCCCAGAGTCACTGCATTTCACTGAATTATTTCCAGAGTCACTGCATGTCACTGAATTATTCCCAGAGTCACTGCATGTCACTGAATTATTCCCAGAGTCACTGCATGTCACTGAATTATTCCCAGAGTCACTGCATTTCACTGAATTATTCCCAGTCAGTGCATGTCACTGAATTATTCCCAGAGTCACTGCATGTCACTGAATTATTCCCAGTCACTGCATTTCATTGAATTATTCCCAGTCACTGCATTTCACTGAATTATTCCCAGAGTCACTGCATGTCACTGAATTATTCCCAGAGTCACTGCATGTCACAATTATTCCCAGAGTCACTGCAAGTCACTGAATTATTCCCAGAGTCACTGCATGTCACTGAATTATTCCCAGAGCAACTGCATTTCACTGAATTATTCCCAGAGTCACTGCATGTCACTGAATTATTCCCAGAGTCACTGCATTTCACTGAATTATTCCCAGAGTCACTGCATTTCACTGAATTATTCCCAGAGTCACTGAATGTCACTGAATTATTCCCAGAGTCACTGCATTTCACTGAATTATTTCCAGAGTCACTGCATGTCACTGAATTATTCCCAGAGTAACTGCATGTCACTGAATTATTCCCAGAGTCACTTCATTTCACTGAATTATGCCCAGAGTCACTGCATGTCACTGAATTATTCCCAGAGTCACTGCATGTCACTGAATTATTCCGAGAGTCACTGCATGTCACTGAATTATTCCCAGAGTCACTGCATGTCACTGAATTATTCCCAGAGTCACTTCATTTCACTGAATTATGCCCAGAGTCACTGCATGTCACTGAATTATTCCCAGAGTCACTGCATTTCACTGAATTATTCCCAGAGTCACTGCATGTCACTGAATTATTCCGAGAGTCACTGCATGTCACTGAATTATTCCCAGAGTCACTGCATGTCACTGAATTATTCCCAGAGTCACTGCATGTCACTGAATTATTCCCAGAGTCACTGCATTTCACTGAATTATTCCCAGAGTCACTGCATTTCAGTGAATTATTCCCAAAGTCACTGCATTTCACTGAATTATTCCCAGAGTCACTGCATTTCACTGAATTATTCCCAGAATCACTGCATGTCACTGAATTATTCCCAGAGTCACTGCATTTCACTGAATTATTTCCAGAGTCACTGCAGTTCAGTGAATTATTCCCAGAGTCACTGCATTTCACTGAATTATTTCCAGAGTCACTGCAGTTCAGTGAATTATTCCCAGAGTCACTGCATTTCACTGAATTATTTCCAGAGTAACTGCATTTCACTGAATTATGTCCAGAGTCACTGCATTTCACTGAATTATTTCCAGAGTCACTGCAGTTCAGTGAATTATTCCCAGAGTCACTGCATTTCACTGAATTATTTCCAGAGTCACTGCATTTCACTGAATTATGTCCAGAGTCACTGCATTTCACTGAATTATTCCCAGAGTCACTGCATGTCACTGAATTATTCCCAGAGTCACTGCATGTCACTGAATTATTCCCAGAGTCACTGCATTTCACTGAATTATTTCCAGAGTCACTGCATTTCACTGAATTATTTCCAGAGGCACTGCAGTTCAGTGAATTATTCCCAGAGTCACTGCATTTCACTGAATTATTCCCAGAGTCACTGCATTTCAGTGAATTATCCCCAGAGTCACTGCATGTCACTGAATTATTCCCAGAGTCACTGCATGTCACTGAATTATTCCCAGAGTCACTGCATGTCACTGAATTATTCCCAGAGTCACTGCATTTCACTGAATTATTCCCAGAGTCACTGCATTTCACTGAATTATCCCCAGAGTCACTGCATGTCACTGAATTATTCCCAGAGTCACTGCATGTCGCTGAATTATTCCCAGAGTCACTGCATGTCGCTGAATTATTCCCAGAGTCACTGCATTTCACTGAATTATTCCCAGAGTCACTGCATGTCACTGAATTATTCCCAGAGTCACTGCATGTCACTGAATTATTCCCAGAGTCACTGCATTTCACTGAATTATTCCCAGAGTCACTGCATGTCACTGAATTATTCCCAGAGTCACTGCATGTCACTGAATTATTCCCAGAGTCACTGCATTTCACTGAATTATTCCCAGAGTCACTGCATTTCACTGAATTATTCCCAGAGTCACTGCATTTCACTGAATTATTCCCAGAGTCACTGCATTTCACTGAATTATTCCCAGAGTCACTGCATTTCACTGAATTATTCCCAGAGTCACTGCATTTCACTGAATTATTCCCAGAGTCACTGCATGTCACTGAATTATTCCCAGAGTCACTGCATGTCACTGAATTATTCCCAGAGTCACTGCATGTCACTGAATTATTCCCAGAGTCACTGCATTTCACTGAATTATTCCCAGAGTCACTGCATTTCACTGAATTATTCCCAGAGTCACTGCATTTCACTGAATTATTCCCAGAGTCACTGCATGTCACTGAATTATTCCCAGAGTCACTGCATGTCACTGAATTATTCCCAGAGTCACTGCATTTCACTGAATTATTCCCAGAGTCACTGCATGTCACTGAATTATTCCCAGAGTCACTGCATGTCACTGAATTATCCCCAGAGTCACTGCATGTCACTGAATTATTCCCAGAGTCACTGCATTTCACTGAATTATTCCCAGAGTCACTGCATGTCACTGAATTATTCCCAGAGTCACTGCATGTCACTGAATTATTCCCAGAGTCACTGCATGTCACTGAATTATTCCCAGAGTCACTGCATTTCACTGAATTATCCCCAGAGTCACTGCATGTCACTGAATTATTCCCAGAGTCACTGCATGTCACTGAATTATTCCCAGAGTCACTGCATGTCACTGAATTATTCCCAGAGTCACTGCATGTCACTGAATTATTTCCAGAGTCACTGCATGTCACTGAATTATTCCCAGAGTCACTGCATTTCACTGAATTATTCCCAGAGCCACTGCATGTCACTGAATTATTCCCAGAGTCACTGCATTTCACTGAATTATTCCCAGAGTCACTGCATGTCACTGAATTATTCCCAGAGTCACTGCATGTCACTGAATTATTCCCAGAGTCACTGCATGTCACTGAATTATTCCCAGAGTCACTGCATTTCACTGAATTATTCCCAGAGTCACTGCATGTCACTGAATTATTCCCAGAGTCACTGCATTTCACTGAATTATTCCCAGAGTCACTGCATGTCACTGAATTATTCCCAGAGTCACTGTATTTCACTGAATTATCCCCAGAGTCACTGCATGTCACTGAATTATCCCCAGAGTCACTGCATGTCACTGAATTATTCCCAGAGTCACTGCATGTCGCTGAATTATTCCCAGAGTCACTGCATTTCACTGAATTATTCCCAGAGTCACTGCATGTCACTGAATTATTCCCAGAGTCACTGCATTTCACTGAATTATTCCCAGAGTCACTGCATGTCACTGAATTATTCCCAGAGTCACTGCATTTCACTGAATTATTCCCAGAGTCACTGCATGTCACTGAATTATTCCCAGAGTCACTGCATGTCACTGAATTATTCCCAGAGTCACTGCATTTCACTGAATTATTCCCAGAGTCACTGCATGTCACTGAATTATTCCCAGAGTCACTGCATGTCACTGAATTATTCCCAGAGTCACTGCATTTCACTGAATTATCCCCAGAGTCACTGCATGTCACTGAATTATTCCCAGAGTCACTGCATGTCACTGAATTATTCCCAGAGTCACTGCATGTCACTGAATTATTCCCAGAGTCACTGCATTTCACTGAATTATCCCCAGAGTCACTGCATGTCACTGAATTATTCCCAGAGTCACTGCATGTCACTGAATTATTCCCAGAGTCACTGCATGTCGCTGAATTATTCCCAGAGTCACTGCATTTCACTGAATTATTCCCAGAGTCACTGCATGTCACTGAATTATTCCCAGAGTCACTGCATGTCACTGAATTATTCCCAGAGTCACTGCATTTCACTGAATTATTCCCAGAGTCACTGCATGTCACTGAATTATTCCCAGAGTCACTGCATGTCACTGAATTATTCCCAGAGTCACTGCATTTCACTGAATTATTCCCAGAGTCACTGCATTTCACTGAATTATTCCCAGAGTCACTGAATGTCACTGAATTATTCCCAGAGTCACTGCATGTCACTGAATTATTCCCAGAGTCACTGCATTTCACTGAATTATTCCCAGAGTCACTGAATGTCACTGAATTATTCCCAGAGTCACTGCATGTCACTGAATTATTCCCAGAGTCACTGCATGTCACTGAATTATTCCCAGAGTCACTGCATTTCACTGAATTATTCCCAGAGTCACTGCATGTCACTGAATTATTCCCAGAGTCACTGCATTTCACTGAATTATTCCCAGAGTCACTGCATGTCACTGAATTATTCCCAGAGTCACTGCATTTCACTGAATTATCCCCAGAGTCACTGCATGTCACTGAATTATCCCCAGAGTCACTGCATGTCACTGAATTATTCCCAGAGTCACTGCATGTCGCTGAATTATTCCCAGAGTCACTGCATTTCACTGAATTATTCCCAGAGTCACTGCATGTCACTGAATTATTCCCAGAGTCACTGCATGTCACTGAATTATTCCCAGAGTCACTGCATTTCACTGAATTATTCCCAGAGTCACTGCATGTCACTGAATTATTCCCAGAGTCACTGCATGTCACTGAATTATTCCCAGAGTCACTGCATTTCACTGAATTATTCCCAGAGTCACTGCATGTCACTGAATTATTCCCAGAGTCACTGCATGTCACTGAATTATCCCCAGAGTCACTGCATGTCACTGAATTATTCCCAGAGTCACTGCATGTCACTGAATTATTCCCAGAGTCACTGCATGTCGCTGAATTATTCCCAGAGTCACTGCATTTCACTGAATTATTCCCAGAGTCACTGCATGTCACTGAATTATTCCCAGAGTCACTGCATGTCACTGAATTATTCCCAGAGTCACTGCATTTCACTGAATTATTCCCAGAGTCACTGCATGTCACTGAATTATTCCCAGAGTCACTGCATGTCACTGAATTATTCCCAGAGTCACTGCATTTCACTGAATTATTCCCAGAGTCACTGAATGTCACTGAATTATTCCCAGAGTCACTGCATGTCACTGAATTATTCCCAGAGTCACTGCATTTCACTGAATTATTCCCAGAGTCACTGCATGTCACTGAATTATTCCCAGAGTCACTGCATTTCACTGAATTATTCCCAGAGTCACTGCATGTCACTGAATTATTCCCAGAGTCACTGCATTTCACTGAATTATCCCCAGAGTCACTGCATGTCACTGAATTATCCCCAGAGTCACTGCATGTCACTGAATTATTCCCAGAGTCACTGCATGTCGCTGAATTATTCCCAGAGTCACTGCATTTCACTGAATTATTCCCAGAGTCACTGCATGTCACTGAATTATTCCCAGAGTCACTGCATTTCACTGAATTATCCCCAGAGTCACTGCATGTCACTGAATTATCCCCAGAGTCACTGCATGTCACTGAATTATTCCCAGAGTCACTGCATGTCGCTGAATTATTCCCAGAGTCACTGCATGTCACTGAATTATTCCCAGAGTCACTGCATGTCACTGAATTATTCCCAGAGTCACTGCATTTCACTGAATTATTCCCAGAGTCACTGCATTTCACTGAATTATTTCCAGAGTCACTGCATGTCACTGAATTATTCCCAGAGTCACTGCATGTCACTGAATTATTCCCAGAGTCACTGCATGTCACTGAATTATTCCCAGAGTCACTGCATTTCACTGAATTATTCCCAGTCAGTGCATGTCACTGAATTATTCCCAGAGTCACTGCATGTCACTGAATTATTCCCAGTCACTGCATTTCATTGAATTATTCCCAGTCACTGCATTTCACTGAATTATTCCCAGAGTCACTGCATGTCACTGAATTATTCCCAGAGTCACTGCATGTCACAATTATTCCCAGAGTCACTGCAAGTCACTGAATTATTCCCAGAGTCACTGCATGTCACTGAATTATTCCCAGAGTAACTGCATTTCACTGAATTATTCCCAGAGTCACTGCATGTCACTGAATTATTCCCAGAGTCACTGCATTTCACTGAATTATTCCCAGAGTCACTGCATTTCACTGAATTATTCCCAGAGTCACTGAATTATTCCCAGAGTCACTGCATTTCACTGAATTATTTCCAGAGTCACTGCATGTCACTGAATTATTCCCAGAGTAACTGCATGTCACTGAATTATTCCCAGAGTCACTTCATTTCACTGAATTATGCCCAGAGTCACTGCATGTCACTGAATTATTCCCAGAGTCACTGCATGTCACTGAATTATTCCGAGAGTCACTGCATGTCACTGAATTATTCCCAGAGTCACTGCATGTCACTGAATTATTCCCAGAGTCACTTCATTTCACTGAATTATGCCCAGAGTCACTGCATGTCACTGAATTATTCCCAGAGTCACTGCATTTCACTGAATTATTCCCAGAGTCACTGCATGTCACTGAATTATTCCGAGAGTCACTGCATGTCACTGAATTATTCCCAGAGTCACTGCATGTCACTGAATTATTCCCAGAGTCACTGCATGTCACTGAATTATTCCCAGAGTCACTGAATGTCACTGAATTATTCCCAGAGTCACTGCATGTCACTGAATTATTCCCAGAGTCACTGCATTTCACTGAATTATTCCCAGAGTCACTGCATGTCACTGAATTATTCCCAGAGTCACTGCATGTCACTGAATTATTCCCAGAGTCACTGCATTTCACTGAATTATTCCCAGAGTCACTGCATGTCACTGAATTATTCCCAGAGTCACTGCATGTCACTGAATTATTCCCAGAGTCACTGCATTTCACTGAATTATCCCCAGAGTCACTGCATGTCACTGAATTATTCCCAGAGTCACTGCATGTCACTGAATTATTCCCAGAGTCACTGCATGTCACTGAATTATTCCCAGAGTCACTGCATTTCACTGAATTATCCCCAGAGTCACTGCATGTCACTGAATTATTCCCAGAGTCACTGCATGTCACTGAATTATTCCCAGAGTCACTGCATGTCGCTGAATTATTCCCAGAGTCACTGCATTTCACTGAATTATTCCCAGAGTCACTGCATGTCACTGAATTATTCCCAGAGTCACTGCATGTCACTGAATTATTCCCAGAGTCACTGCATTTCACTGAATTATTCCCAGAGTCACTGCATGTCACTGAATTATTCCCAGAGTCACTGCATGTCACTGAATTATTCCCAGAGTCACTGCATTTCACTGAATTATTCCCAGAGTCACTGCATTTCACTGAATTATTCCCAGAGTCACTGAATGTCACTGAATTATTCCCAGAGTCACTGCATGTCACTGAATTATTCCCAGAGTCACTGCATTTCACTGAATTATTCCCAGAGTCACTGAATGTCACTGAATTATTCCCAGAGTCACTGCATGTCACTGAATTATTCCCAGAGTCACTGCATGTCACTGAATTATTCCCAGAGTCACTGCATTTCACTGAATTATTCCCAGAGTCACTGCATGTCACTGAATTATTCCCAGAGTCACTGCATTTCACTGAATTATTCCCAGAGTCACTGCATGTCACTGAATTATTCCCAGAGTCACTGCATTTCACTGAATTATCCCCAGAGTCACTGCATGTCACTGAATTATCCCCAGAGTCACTGCATGTCACTGAATTATTCCCAGAGTCACTGCATGTCGCTGAATTATTCCCAGAGTCACTGCATTTCACTGAATTATTCCCAGAGTCACTGCATGTCACTGAATTATTCCCAGAGTCACTGCATGTCACTGAATTATTCCCAGAGTCACTGCATTTCACTGAATTATTCCCAGAGTCACTGCATGTCACTGAATTATTCCCAGAGTCACTGCATGTCACTGAATTATTCCCAGAGTCACTGCATTTCACTGAATTATTCCCAGAGTCACTGCATGTCACTGAATTATTCCCAGAGTCACTGCATGTCACTGAATTATCCCCAGAGTCACTGCATGTCACTGAATTATTCCCAGAGTCACTGCATGTCACTGAATTATTCCCAGAGTCACTGCATGTCGCTGAATTATTCCCAGAGTCACTGCATTTCACTGAATTATTCCCAGAGTCACTGCATGTCACTGAATTATTCCCAGAGTCACTGCATGTCACTGAATTATTCCCAGAGTCACTGCATTTCACTGAATTATTCCCAGAGTCACTGCATGTCACTGAATTATTCCCAGAGTCACTGCATGTCACTGAATTATTCCCAGAGTCACTGCATTTCACTGAATTATTCCCAGAGTCACTGAATGTCACTGAATTATTCCCAGAGTCACTGCATGTCACTGAATTATTCCCAGAGTCACTGCATTTCACTGAATTATTCCCAGAGTCACTGCATGTCACTGAATTATTCCCAGAGTCACTGCATTTCACTGAATTATTCCCAGAGTCACTGCATGTCACTGAATTATTCCCAGAGTCACTGCATTTCACTGAATTATCCCCAGAGTCACTGCATGTCACTGAATTATCCCCAGAGTCACTGCATGTCACTGAATTATTCCCAGAGTCACTGCATGTCGCTGAATTATTCCCAGAGTCACTGCATTTCACTGAATTATTCCCAGAGTCACTGCATGTCACTGAATTATTCCCAGAGTCACTGCATTTCACTGAATTATCCCCAGAGTCACTGCATGTCACTGAATTATCCCCAGAGTCACTGCATGTCACTGAATTATTCCCAGAGTCACTGCATGTCGCTGAATTATTCCCAGAGTCACTGCATGTCACTGAATTATTCCCAGAGTCACTGCATGTCACTGAATTATTCCCAGAGTCACTGCATTTCACTGAATTATTCCCAGAGTCACTGCATTTCACTGAATTATTTCCAGAGTCACTGCATGTCACTGAATTATTCCCAGAGTCACTGCATGTCACTGAATTATTCCCAGAGTCACTGCATGTCACTGAATTATTCCCAGAGTCACTGCATTTCACTGAATTATTCCCAGTCAGTGCATGTCACTGAATTATTCCCAGAGTCACTGCATGTCACTGAATTATTCCCAGTCACTGCATTTCATTGAATTATTCCCAGTCACTGCATTTCACTGAATTATTCCCAGAGTCACTGCATGTCACTGAATTATTCCCAGAGTCACTGCATGTCACAATTATTCCCAGAGTCACTGCAAGTCACTGAATTATTCCCAGAGTCACTGCATGTCACTGAATTATTCCCAGAGTAACTGCATTTCACTGAATTATTCCCAGAGTCACTGCATGTCACTGAATTATTCCCAGAGTCACTGCATTTCACTGAATTATTCCCAGAGTCACTGCATTTCACTGAATTATTCCCAGAGTCACTGAATGTCACTGAATTATTCCCAGAGTCACTGCATTTCACTGAATTATTTCCAGAGTCACTGCATGTCACTGAATTATTCCCAGAGTAACTGCATGTCACTGAATTATTCCCAGAGTCACTTCATTTCACTGAATTATGCCCAGAGTCACTGCATGTCACTGAATTATTCCCAGAGTCACTGCATGTCACTGAATTATTCCGAGAGTCACTGCATGTCACTGAATTATTCCCAGAGTCACTGCATGTCACTGAATTATTCCCAGAGTCACTTCATTTCACTGAATTATGCCCAGAGTCACTGCATGTCACTGAATTATTCCCAGAGTCACTGCATTTCACTGAATTATTCCCAGAGTCACTGCATGTCACTGAATTATTCCGAGAGTCACTGCATGTCACTGAATTATTCCCAGAGTCACTGCATGTCACTGAATTATTCCCAGAGTCACTGCATGTCACTGAATTATTCCCAGAGTCACTGCATTTCACTGAATTATTCCCAGAGTCACTGCATTTCAGTGAATTATTCCCAAAGTCACTGCATTTCACTGAATTATTCCCAGAGTCACTGCATTTCACTGAATTATTCCCAGAATCACTGCATGTCACTGAATTATTCCCAGAGTCACTGCATTTCACTGAATTATTTCCAGAGTCACTGCAGTTCAGTGAATTATTCCCAGAGTCACTGCATTTCACTGAATTATTTCCAGAGTCACTGCAGTTCAGTGAATTATTCCCAGAGTCACTGCATTTCACTGAATTATTTCCAGAGTAACTGCATTTCACTGAATTATGTCCAGAGTCACTGCATTTCACTGAATTATTTCCAGAGTCACTGCAGTTCAGTGAATTATTCCCAGAGTCACTGCATTTCACTGAATTATTTCCAGAGTCACTGCATTTCACTGAATTATGTCCAGAGTCACTGCATTTCACTGAATTATTCCCAGAGTCACTGCATGTCACTGAATTATTCCCAGAGTCACTGCATGTCACTGAATTATTCCCAGAGTCACTGCATTTCACTGAATTATTTCCAGAGTCACTGCATTTCACTGAATTATTTCCAGAGTCACTGCAGTTCAGTGAATTATTCCCAGAGTCACTGCATTTCACTGAATTATTCCCAGAGTCACTGCATTTCAGTGAATTATTCCCAGAGTCACTGCATTTCACTGAATTATTCCCAGAATCACTGCATTTCACTGAATTATTCCCAGAGTCACTGCATGTCACTGAATTAATCCCAGAGTCACTGCATTTCACGGAATTATTTCCAAAGTCACTGCAGTTCAGTGAAATATTCCCAGAGTCACTGCATTTCACTGCATTATTTCCAGAGTCACTGCAGTTCAGTGAATTATTCCCAGAGTCACTGCATGTCACTGAATTATTCCCAGAGTCACTGCATTTCACTGAATTATTTCCAGAGTCACTGCAGTTCAGTGAATTATTCCCAGAGTCACTGCATTTCACTGAATTATTTCCAGAGTCACTGCAGTTCAGTGAATTATTCCCAGAGTCACTGCATTTCACTGATTTCCAGAGTAACTGCATTTCACTGAATTATGTCCAGAGTCACTGCATTTCACTGAATTATTTCCAGAGTCACTGCAGTTCAGTGAATTATTCCCAGAGTCACTGCATTTCACTGAATTATTTCCAGAGTCACTGCATTTCACTGAATTATGTCCAGAGTCACTGCATTTCACGGAATTATTCCCAGCGTCACTGCATGTCACTGAATTATTCCCAGAGTCACTGCATGTCACTGAATTATTCCCAGAGTCACTGCATGTCACTGAATTATTCCCAGAGTCACTGCATTTCACTGAATTATTTCCAGAGTCACTGCATTTCACTGAATTATTTCCAGAGTCACTGCAGTTCAGTGAATTATTCCCAGAGTCACTGCATTTCACTGAATTATTTCCAGAGTCACTGCATGTCACTGAATTATTCCCAGAGTAACTGCATGTCACTGAATTATTCCCAGAGTCACTTCATTTCACTGAATTATGCCCAGAGTCACTGCATGTCACTGAATTATTCCCAGAGTCACTGCATGTCACTGAATTATTCCGAGAGTCACTGCATGTCACTGAATTATTCCCAGAGTCACTGCATGTCACTGAATTATTCCCAGAGTCACTTCATTTCACTGAATTATGCCCAGAGTCACTGCATGTCACTGAATTATTCCCAGAGTCACTGCATTTCACTGAATTATTCCCAGAGTCACTGCATGTCACTGAATTATTCCGAGAGTCACTGCATGTCACTGAATTATTCCCAGAGTCACTGCATGTCACTGAATTATTCCCAGAGTCACTGCATGTCACTGAATTATTCCCAGAGTCACTGCATTTCACTGAATTATTCCCAGAGTCACTGCATTTCAGTGAATTATTCCCAAAGTCACTGCATTTCACTGAATTATTCCCAGAGTCACTGCATTTCACTGAATTATTCCCAGAATCACTGCATGTCACTGAATTATTCCCAGAGTCACTGCATTTCACTGAATTATTTCCAGAGTCACTGCAGTTCAGTGAATTATTCCCAGAGTCACTGCATTTCACTGAATTATTTCCAGAGTCACTGCAGTTCAGTGAATTATTCCCAGAGTCACTGCATTTCACTGAATTATTTCCAGAGTAACTGCATTTCACTGAATTATGTCCAGAGTCACTGCATTTCACTGAATTATTTCCAGAGTCACTGCAGTTCAGTGAATTATTCCCAGAGTCACTGCATTTCACTGAATTATTTCCAGAGTCACTGCATTTCACTGAATTATGTCCAGAGTCACTGCATTTCACTGAATTATTCCCAGAGTCACTGCATGTCACTGAATTATTCCCAGAGTCACTGCATGTCACTGAATTATTCCCAGAGTCACTGCATTTCACTGAATTATTTCCAGAGTCACTGCATTTCACTGAATTATTTCCAGAGGCACTGCAGTTCAGTGAATTATTCCCAGAGTCACTGCATTTCACTGAATTATTCCCAGAGTCACTGCATTTCAGTGAATTATCCCCAGAGTCACTGCATGTCACTGAATTATTCCCAGAGTCACTGCATGTCACTGAATTATTCCCAGAGTCACTGCATGTCACTGAATTATTCCCAGAGTCACTGCATTTCACTGAATTATTCCCAGAGTCACTGCATTTCACTGAATTATCCCCAGAGTCACTGCATGTCACTGAATTATTCCCAGAGTCACTGCATGTCGCTGAATTATTCCCAGAGTCACTGCATGTCGCTGAATTATTCCCAGAGTCACTGCATTTCACTGAATTATTCCCAGAGTCACTGCATGTCACTGAATTATTCCCAGAGTCACTGCATGTCACTGAATTATTCCCAGAGTCACTGCATTTCACTGAATTATTCCCAGAGTCACTGCATGTCACTGAATTATTCCCAGAGTCACTGCATGTCACTGAATTATTCCCAGAGTCACTGCATTTCACTGAATTATTCCCAGAGTCACTGCATTTCACTGAATTATTCCCAGAGTCACTGCATTTCACTGAATTATTCCCAGAGTCACTGCATTTCACTGAATTATTCCCAGAGTCACTGCATTTCACTGAATTATTCCCAGAGTCACTGCATTTCACTGAATTATTCCCAGAGTCACTGCATGTCACTGAATTATTCCCAGAGTCACTGCATGTCACTGAATTATTCCCAGAGTCACTGCATGTCACTGAATTATTCCCAGAGTCACTGCATTTCACTGAATTATTCCCAGAGTCACTGCATTTCACTGAATTATTCCCAGAGTCACTGCATTTCACTGAATTATTCCCAGAGTCACTGCATGTCACTGAATTATTCCCAGAGTCACTGCATGTCACTGAATTATTCCCAGAGTCACTGCATTTCACTGAATTATTCCCAGAGTCACTGCATGTCACTGAATTATTCCCAGAGTCACTGCATGTCACTGAATTATCCCCAGAGTCACTGCATGTCACTGAATTATTCCCAGAGTCACTGCATTTCACTGAATTATTCCCAGAGTCACTGCATGTCACTGAATTATTCCCAGAGTCACTGCATGTCACTGAATTATTCCCAGAGTCACTGCATGTCACTGAATTATTCCCAGAGTCACTGCATTTCACTGAATTATCCCCAGAGTCACTGCATGTCACTGAATTATTCCCAGAGTCACTGCATGTCACTGAATTATTCCCAGAGTCACTGCATGTCACTGAATTATTCCCAGAGTCACTGCATGTCACTGAATTATTTCCAGAGTCACTGCATGTCACTGAATTATTCCCAGAGTCACTGCATTTCACTGAATTATTCCCAGAGCCACTGCATGTCACTGAATTATTCCCAGAGTCACTGCATTTCACTGAATTATTCCCAGAGTCACTGCATGTCACTGAATTATTCCCAGAGTCACTGCATGTCACTGAATTATTCCCAGAGTCACTGCATGTCACTGAATTATTCCCAGAGTCACTGCATTTCACTGAATTATTCCCAGAGTCACTGCATGTCACTGAATTATTCCCAGAGTCACTGCATTTCACTGAATTATTCCCAGAGTCACTGCATGTCACTGAATTATTCCCAGAGTCACTGTATTTCACTGAATTATCCCCAGAGTCACTGCATGTCACTGAATTATCCCCAGAGTCACTGCATGTCACTGAATTATTCCCAGAGTCACTGCATGTCGCTGAATTATTCCCAGAGTCACTGCATTTCACTGAATTATTCCCAGAGTCACTGCATGTCACTGAATTATTCCCAGAGTCACTGCATTTCACTGAATTATTCCCAGAGTCACTGCATGTCACTGAATTATTCCCAGAGTCACTGCATTTCACTGAATTATTCCCAGAGTCACTGCATGTCACTGAATTATTCCCAGAGTCACTGCATGTCACTGAATTATTCCCAGAGTCACTGCATTTCACTGAATTATTCCCAGAGTCACTGCATGTCACTGAATTATTCCCAGAGTCACTGCATGTCACTGAATTATTCCCAGAGTCACTGCATTTCACTGAATTATCCCCAGAGTCACTGCATGTCACTGAATTATTCCCAGAGTCACTGCATGTCACTGAATTATTCCCAGAGTCACTGCATGTCACTGAATTATTCCCAGAGTCACTGCATTTCACTGAATTATCCCCAGAGTCACTGCATGTCACTGAATTATTCCCAGAGTCACTGCATGTCACTGAATTATTCCCAGAGTCACTGCATGTCGCTGAATTATTCCCAGAGTCACTGCATTTCACTGAATTATTCCCAGAGTCACTGCATGTCACTGAATTATTCCCAGAGTCACTGCATGTCACTGAATTATTCCCAGAGTCACTGCATTTCACTGAATTATTCCCAGAGTCACTGCATGTCACTGAATTATTCCCAGAGTCACTGCATGTCACTGAATTATTCCCAGAGTCACTGCATTTCACTGAATTATTCCCAGAGTCACTGCATTTCACTGAATTATTCCCAGAGTCACTGAATGTCACTGAATTATTCCCAGAGTCACTGCATGTCACTGAATTATTCCCAGAGTCACTGCATTTCACTGAATTATTCCCAGAGTCACTGAATGTCACTGAATTATTCCCAGAGTCACTGCATGTCACTGAATTATTCCCAGAGTCACTGCATGTCACTGAATTATTCCCAGAGTCACTGCATTTCACTGAATTATTCCCAGAGTCACTGCATGTCACTGAATTATTCCCAGAGTCACTGCATTTCACTGAATTATTCCCAGAGTCACTGCATGTCACTGAATTATTCCCAGAGTCACTGCATTTCACTGAATTATCCCCAGAGTCACTGCATGTCACTGAATTATCCCCAGAGTCACTGCATGTCACTGAATTATTCCCAGAGTCACTGCATGTCGCTGAATTATTCCCAGAGTCACTGCATTTCACTGAATTATTCCCAGAGTCACTGCATGTCACTGAATTATTCCCAGAGTCACTGCATGTCACTGAATTATTCCCAGAGTCACTGCATTTCACTGAATTATTCCCAGAGTCACTGCATGTCACTGAATTATTCCCAGAGTCACTGCATGTCACTGAATTATTCCCAGAGTCACTGCATTTCACTGAATTATTCCCAGAGTCACTGCATGTCACTGAATTATTCCCAGAGTCACTGCATGTCACTGAATTATCCCCAGAGTCACTGCATGTCACTGAATTATTCCCAGAGTCACTGCATGTCACTGAATTATTCCCAGAGTCACTGCATGTCGCTGAATTATTCCCAGAGTCACTGCATTTCACTGAATTATTCCCAGAGTCACTGCATGTCACTGAATTATTCCCAGAGTCACTGCATGTCACTGAATTATTCCCAGAGTCACTGCATTTCACTGAATTATTCCCAGAGTCACTGCATGTCACTGAATTATTCCCAGAGTCACTGCATGTCACTGAATTATTCCCAGAGTCACTGCATTTCACTGAATTATTCCCAGAGTCACTGAATGTCACTGAATTATTCCCAGAGTCACTGCATGTCACTGAATTATTCCCAGAGTCACTGCATTTCACTGAATTATTCCCAGAGTCACTGCATGTCACTGAATTATTCCCAGAGTCACTGCATTTCACTGAATTATTCCCAGAGTCACTGCATGTCACTGAATTATTCCCAGAGTCACTGCATTTCACTGAATTATCCCCAGAGTCACTGCATGTCACTGAATTATCCCCAGAGTCACTGCATGTCACTGAATTATTCCCAGAGTCACTGCATGTCGCTGAATTATTCCCAGAGTCACTGCATTTCACTGAATTATTCCCAGAGTCACTGCATGTCACTGAATTATTCCCAGAGTCACTGCATTTCACTGAATTATCCCCAGAGTCACTGCATGTCACTGAATTATCCCCAGAGTCACTGCATGTCACTGAATTATTCCCAGAGTCACTGCATGTCGCTGAATTATTCCCAGAGTCACTGCATGTCACTGAATTATTCCCAGAGTCACTGCATGTCACTGAATTATTCCCAGAGTCACTGCATTTCACTGAATTATTCCCAGAGTCACTGCATTTCACTGAATTATTTCCAGAGTCACTGCATGTCACTGAATTATTCCCAGAGTCACTGCATGTCACTGAATTATTCCCAGAGTCACTGCATGTCACTGAATTATTCCCAGAGTCACTGCATTTCACTGAATTATTCCCAGTCAGTGCATGTCACTGAATTATTCCCAGAGTCACTGCATGTCACTGAATTATTCCCAGTCACTGCATTTCATTGAATTATTCCCAGTCACTGCATTTCACTGAATTATTCCCAGAGTCACTGCATGTCACTGAATTATTCCCAGAGTCACTGCATGTCACAATTATTCCCAGAGTCACTGCAAGTCACTGAATTATTCCCAGAGTCACTGCATGTCACTGAATTATTCCCAGAGTAACTGCATTTCACTGAATTATTCCCAGAGTCACTGCATGTCACTGAATTATTCCCAGAGTCACTGCATTTCACTGAATTATTCCCAGAGTCACTGCATTTCACTGAATTATTCCCAGAGTCACTGAATGTCACTGAATTATTCCCAGAGTCACTGCATTTCACTGAATTATTTCCAGAGTCACTGCATGTCACTGAATTATTCCCAGAGTAACTGCATGTCACTGAATTATTCCCAGAGTCACTTCATTTCACTGAATTATGCCCAGAGTCACTGCATGTCACTGAATTATTCCCAGAGTCACTGCATGTCACTGAATTATTCCGAGAGTCACTGCATGTCACTGAATTATTCCCAGAGTCACTGCATGTCACTGAATTATTCCCAGAGTCACTTCATTTCACTGAATTATGCCCAGAGTCACTGCATGTCACTGAATTATTCCCAGAGTCACTGCATTTCACTGAATTATTCCCAGAGTCACTGCATGTCACTGAATTATTCCGAGAGTCACTGCATGTCACTGAATTATTCCCAGAGTCACTGCATGTCACTGAATTATTCCCAGAGTCACTGCATGTCACTGAATTATTCCCAGAGTCACTGCATTTCACTGAATTATTCCCAGAGTCACTGCATTTCAGTGAATTATTCCCAAAGTCACTGCATTTCACTGAATTATTCCCAGAGTCACTGCATTTCACTGAATTATTCCCAGAATCACTGCATGTCACTGAATTATTCCCAGAGTCACTGCATTTCACTGAATTATTTCCAGAGTCACTGCAGTTCAGTGAATTATTCCCAGAGTCACTGCATTTCACTGAATTATTTCCAGAGTCACTGCAGTTCAGTGAATTATTCCCAGAGTCACTGCATTTCACTGAATTATTTCCAGAGTAACTGCATTTCACTGAATTATGTCCAGAGTCACTGCATTTCACTGAATTATTTCCAGAGTCACTGCAGTTCAGTGAATTATTCCCAGAGTCACTGCATTTCACTGAATTATTTCCAGAGTCACTGCATTTCACTGAATTATGTCCAGAGTCACTGCATTTCACTGAATTATTCCCAGAGTCACTGCATGTCACTGAATTATTCCCAGAGTCACTGCATGTCACTGAATTATTCCCAGAGTCACTGCATTTCACTGAATTATTTCCAGAGTCACTGCATTTCACTGAATTATTTCCAGAGTCACTGCAGTTCAGTGAATTATTCCCAGAGTCACTGCATTTCACTGAATTATTCCCAGAGTCACTGCATTTCAGTGAATTATTCCCAGAGTCACTGCATTTCACTGAATTATTCCCAGAATCACTGCATTTCACTGAATTATTCCCAGAGTCACTGCATGTCACTGAATTAATCCCAGAGTCACTGCATTTCACGGAATTATTTCCAAAGTCACTGCAGTTCAGTGAAATATTCCCAGAGTCACTGCATTTCACTGCATTATTTCCAGAGTCACTGCAGTTCAGTGAATTATTCCCAGAGTCACTGCATGTCACTGAATTATTCCCAGAGTCACTGCATTTCACTGAATTATTTCCAGAGTCACTGCAGTTCAGTGAATTATTCCCAGAGTCACTGCATTTCACTGAATTATTTCCAGAGTCACTGCAGTTCAGTGAATTATTCCCAGAGTCACTGCATTTCACTGATTTCCAGAGTAACTGCATTTCACTGAATTATGTCCAGAGTCACTGCATTTCACTGAATTATTTCCAGAGTCACTGCAGTTCAGTGAATTATTCCCAGAGTCACTGCATTTCACTGAATTATTTCCAGAGTCACTGCATTTCACTGAATTATGTCCAGAGTCACTGCATTTCACGGAATTATTCCCAGCGTCACTGCATGTCACTGAATTATTCCCAGAGTCACTGCATGTCACTGAATTATTCCCAGAGTCACTGCATGTCACTGAATTATTCCCAGAGTCACTGCATTTCACTGAATTATTTCCAGAGTCACTGCATTTCACTGAATTATTTCCAGAGTCACTGCAGTTCAGTGAATTATTCCCAGAGTCACTGCATTTCACTGAATTATTCCCAGAGTCACTGCATTTCAGTGAATTATTCCCAGAGTCACTGCATTTCACTGATTTATTCCCAGAATCACTGCATTTCACTGAATTATTCCCAGAGTCACTGCATGTCACTGAATTAATCCCAGAGTCACTGCATTTCACGGAATTATTTCCAAAGTCACTGCAGTTCAGTGAAATATTCCCAGAGGCACTGCATTTCACTGCATTATTTCCAGAGTCACTGCAGTTCAGTGAATTATTCCCAGAGTCACTGCATTTCACTGAATTATTTCCAGAGTCACTGCATTTCACTGAATTATGTCCAGAGTCACTGCATTTCACTGAATTATTCCCAGAGTCACTGCATTTCAGTGAATTATTCCCAGAGTCACTGCATTTCAGTGAATTATTCCCAGAGTGACTGCATTTCACTGAATTATTTCCAGAGTCACTGCATGTCACTGAATTATTTCCAGAGTCACTGCATGTCACTGAATTATTCCCAGAGTCACTGCATGTCACTGAATTATTCCCAGAGTCACTGCATGTCACTGAATTATTCCCAGAGTCATTGCATTTCACTGAATTATTCCCAGAGTCACTGCATTTCACTGAATTATTCCCAGAGTCACTGCATTTCACTGAATTATTCCCAGAGTCACTGCATTTCACGGAATTATTCCCAGAGTCACTGCATGTCACTGAATTATTCCCAGAGTCACTGCATTTCACTGAATTATTCCCAGAGTCACTGCATTTCACTGAATTATTCCCAGAGTCACTGCATGTCACTGAATTATTCCCAGAGTCACTGCATGTCACAATTATTCCCAGAGTCACTGCAAGTCACTGAATTATTCCCAGAGTCACTGCATGTCACTGAATTATTCCCAGAGTAACTGCATTTCACTGAATTATTCCCAGAGTCACTGCATGTCACTGAATTATTCCCAGAGTCACTGCATTTCACTGAATTATTCCCAGAGTCACTGCATTTCACTGAATTATTCCCAGAGTCACTGCATGTCACTGAATTATTCCCAGAGTCACTGCATTTAACTGAATTATTTCCAGAGTCACTGCATGTCACTGAATTATTCCCAGAGTAACTGCATGTCACTGAATTATTCCCAGAGTCACTTCATTTCACTGAATTATGCCCAGAGTCACTGCATGTCACTGAATTATT
The DNA here is from genome assembly GCF_048569485.1 of Anomaloglossus baeobatrachus. Lineage (NCBI taxonomy): Eukaryota > Metazoa > Chordata > Amphibia > Anura > Aromobatidae > Anomaloglossus > Anomaloglossus baeobatrachus. The sequence continues at coordinate 251,084 of NW_027442005.1, read as the reverse complement.
CCCAGAGTCACTGCATTTCACTGAATTATTTCCAGAGTCACTGCAGTTCAGTGAATTATTCCCAGAGTCACTGCATTTCACTGAATTATTTCCAGAGTCACTGCATTTCACTGAATTATGTCCAGAGTCACTGCATTTCACTGAATTATTCCCAGAGTCACTGCATGTCACTGAATTATTCCCAGAGTCACTGCATGTCACTGAATTATTCCCAGAGTCACTGCATGTCACTGAATTATTCCCAGAGTCACTGCATTTCACTGAATTATTCCCAGAGTCACTGCATGTCACTGAATTATTCCCAGAGTCACTGCATTTCACTGAATTATCCCCAGAGTCACTGCATGTCACTGAATTATCCCCAGAGTCACTGCATGTCACTGAATTATTCCCAGAGTCACTGCATGTCGCTGAATTATTCCCAGAGTCACTGCATTTCACTGAATTATTCCCAGAGTCACTGAATGTCACTGAATTATTCCCAGAGTCACTGCATGTCACTGAATTATTCCCAGAGTCACTGCATTTCACTGAATTATTCCCAGAGTCACTGCATGTCACTGAATTATTCCCAGAGTCACTGCATGTCACTGAATTATTCCCAGAGTCACTGCATTTCACTGAATTATTCCCAGAGTCACTGCATGTCACTGAATTATTCCCAGAGTCACTGCATTTCACTGAATTATCCCCAGAGTCACTGCATGTCACTGAATTATTCCCAGAGTCACTGCATGTCACTGAATTATTCCCAGAGTCACTGCATGTCGCTGAATTATTCCCAGAGTCACTGCATTTCACTGAATTATTCCCAGAGTCACTGCATGTCACTGAATTATTCCCAGAGTCACTGCATGTCACTGAATTATTCCCAGAGTCACTGCATTTCACTGAATTATTCCCAGAGTCACTGCATGTCACTGAATTATTCCCAGAGTCACTGCATGTCACTGAATTATTCCCAGAGTCACTGCATTTCACTGAATTATTCCCAGAGTCACTGAATGTCACTGAATTATTCCCAGAGTCACTGCATGTCACTGAATTATTCCCAGAGTCACTGCATTTCACTGAATTATTCCCAGAGTCACTGCATTTCACTGAATTATTCCCAGAGTCACTGCATGTCACTGAATTATTCCCAGAGTCACTGCATTTCACTGAATTATCCCCAGAGTCACTGCATGTAACTGAATTATCCCCAGAGTCACTGCATGTCACTGAATTATTCCCAGAGTCACTGCATGTCGCTGAATTATTCCCAGAGTCACTGCATTTCACTGAATTATTCCCAGAGTCACTGCATGTCACTGAATTATTCCCAGAGTCACTGCATTTCACTGAATTATCCCCAGAGTCACTGCATGTCACTGAATTATCCCCAGAGTCACTGCATGTCACTGAATTATTCCCAGAGTCACTGCATGTCGCTGAATTATTCCCAGAATCACTGCATGTCACTGAATTATTCCCAGAGTCACTGCATGTCACTGAATTATTCCCAGAGTCACTGCATTTCACTGAATTATTCCCAGAGTCACTGCATTTCACTGAATTATTTCCAGAGTCACTGCATGTCACTGAATTATTCCCAGAGTCACTGCATGTCACTGAATTATTCCCAGAGTCACTGCATGTCACTGAATTATTCCCAGAGTCACTGCATTTCACTGAATTATTCCCAGTCAGTGCATGTCACTGAATTATTCCCAGAGTCACTGCATGTCACTGAATTATTCCCAGTCACTGCATTTCATTGAATTATTCCCAGTCACTGCATTTCACTGAATTATTCCCAGAGTCACTGCATGTCACTGAATTATTCCCAGAGTCACTGCATGTCACAATTATTCCCAGAGTCACTGCAAGTCACTGAATTATTCCCAGAGTCACTGCATGTCACTGAATTATTCCCAGAGCAACTGCATTTCACTGAATTATTCCCAGAGTCACTGCATGTCACTGAATTATTCCCAGAGTCACTGCATTTCACTGAATTATTCCCAGAGTCACTGCATTTCACTGAATTATTCCCAGAGTCACTGAATGTCACTGAATTATTCCCAGAGTCACTGCATTTCACTGAATTATTTCCAGAGTCACTGCATGTCACTGAATTATTCCCAGAGTAACTGCATGTCACTGAATTATTCCCAGAGTCACTTCATTTCACTGAATTATGCCCAGAGTCACTGCATGTCACTGAATTATTCCCAGAGTCACTGCATGTCACTGAATTATTCCGAGAGTCACTGCATGTCACTGAATTATTCCCAGAGTCACTGCATGTCACTGAATTATTCCCAGAGTCACTTCATTTCACTGAATTATGCCCAGAGTCACTGCATGTCACTGAATTATTCCCAGAGTCACTGCATTTCACTGAATTATTCCCAGAGTCACTGCATGTCACTGAATTATTCCGAGAGTCACTGCATGTCACTGAATTATTCCCAGAGTCACTGCATGTCACTGAATTATTCCCAGAGTCACTGCATGTCACTGAATTATTCCCAGAGTCACTGCATTTCACTGAATTATTCCCAGAGTCACTGCATTTCAGTGAATTATTCCCAAAGTCACTGCATTTCACTGAATTATTCCCAGAGTCACTGCATTTCACTGAATTATTCCCAGAATCACTGCATGTCACTGAATTATTCCCAGAGTCACTGCATTTCACTGAATTATTTCCAGAGTCACTGCAGTTCAGTGAATTATTCCCAGAGTCACTGCATTTCACTGAATTATTTCCAGAGTCACTGCAGTTCAGTGAATTATTCCCAGAGTCACTGCATTTCACTGAATTATTTCCAGAGTAACTGCATTTCACTGAATTATGTCCAGAGTCACTGCATTTCACTGAATTATTTCCAGAGTCACTGCAGTTCAGTGAATTATTCCCAGAGTCACTGCATTTCACTGAATTATTTCCAGAGTCACTGCATTTCACTGAATTATGTCCAGAGTCACTGCATTTCACTGAATTATTCCCAGAGTCACTGCATGTCACTGAATTATTCCCAGAGTCACTGCATGTCACTGAATTATTCCCAGAGTCACTGCATTTCACTGAATTATTTCCAGAGTCACTGCATTTCACTGAATTATTTCCAGAGGCACTGCAGTTCAGTGAATTATTCCCAGAGTCACTGCATTTCACTGAATTATTCCCAGAGTCACTGCATTTCAGTGAATTATCCCCAGAGTCACTGCATGTCACTGAATTATTCCCAGAGTCACTGCATGTCACTGAATTATTCCCAGAGTCACTGCATGTCACTGAATTATTCCCAGAGTCACTGCATTTCACTGAATTATTCCCAGAGTCACTGCATTTCACTGAATTATCCCCAGAGTCACTGCATGTCACTGAATTATTCCCAGAGTCACTGCATGTCGCTGAATTATTCCCAGAGTCACTGCATGTCGCTGAATTATTCCCAGAGTCACTGCATTTCACTGAATTATTCCCAGAGTCACTGCATGTCACTGAATTATTCCCAGAGTCACTGCATGTCACTGAATTATTCCCAGAGTCACTGCATTTCACTGAATTATTCCCAGAGTCACTGCATGTCACTGAATTATTCCCAGAGTCACTGCATGTCACTGAATTATTCCCAGAGTCACTGCATTTCACTGAATTATTCCCAGAGTCACTGCATTTCACTGAATTATTCCCAGAGTCACTGCATTTCACTGAATTATTCCCAGAGTCACTGCATTTCACTGAATTATTCCCAGAGTCACTGCATTTCACTGAATTATTCCCAGAGTCACTGCATTTCACTGAATTATTCCCAGAGTCACTGCATGTCACTGAATTATTCCCAGAGTCACTGCATGTCACTGAATTATTCCCAGAGTCACTGCATGTCACTGAATTATTCCCAGAGTCACTGCATTTCACTGAATTATTCCCAGAGTCACTGCATTTCACTGAATTATTCCCAGAGTCACTGCATTTCACTGAATTATTCCCAGAGTCACTGCATGTCACTGAATTATTCCCAGAGTCACTGCATGTCACTGAATTATTCCCAGAGTCACTGCATTTCACTGAATTATTCCCAGAGTCACTGCATGTCACTGAATTATTCCCAGAGTCACTGCATGTCACTGAATTATCCCCAGAGTCACTGCATGTCACTGAATTATTCCCAGAGTCACTGCATTTCACTGAATTATTCCCAGAGTCACTGCATGTCACTGAATTATTCCCAGAGTCACTGCATGTCACTGAATTATTCCCAGAGTCACTGCATGTCACTGAATTATTCCCAGAGTCACTGCATTTCACTGAATTATCCCCAGAGTCACTGCATGTCACTGAATTATTCCCAGAGTCACTGCATGTCACTGAATTATTCCCAGAGTCACTGCATGTCACTGAATTATTCCCAGAGTCACTGCATGTCACTGAATTATTTCCAGAGTCACTGCATGTCACTGAATTATTCCCAGAGTCACTGCATTTCACTGAATTATTCCCAGAGCCACTGCATGTCACTGAATTATTCCCAGAGTCACTGCATTTCACTGAATTATTCCCAGAGTCACTGCATGTCACTGAATTATTCCCAGAGTCACTGCATGTCACTGAATTATTCCCAGAGTCACTGCATGTCACTGAATTATTCCCAGAGTCACTGCATTTCACTGAATTATTCCCAGAGTCACTGCATGTCACTGAATTATTCCCAGAGTCACTGCATTTCACTGAATTATTCCCAGAGTCACTGCATGTCACTGAATTATTCCCAGAGTCACTGTATTTCACTGAATTATCCCCAGAGTCACTGCATGTCACTGAATTATCCCCAGAGTCACTGCATGTCACTGAATTATTCCCAGAGTCACTGCATGTCGCTGAATTATTCCCAGAGTCACTGCATTTCACTGAATTATTCCCAGAGTCACTGCATGTCACTGAATTATTCCCAGAGTCACTGCATTTCACTGAATTATTCCCAGAGTCACTGCATGTCACTGAATTATTCCCAGAGTCACTGCATTTCACTGAATTATTCCCAGAGTCACTGCATGTCACTGAATTATTCCCAGAGTCACTGCATGTCACTGAATTATTCCCAGAGTCACTGCATTTCACTGAATTATTCCCAGAGTCACTGCATGTCACTGAATTATTCCCAGAGTCACTGCATGTCACTGAATTATTCCCAGAGTCACTGCATTTCACTGAATTATCCCCAGAGTCACTGCATGTCACTGAATTATTCCCAGAGTCACTGCATGTCACTGAATTATTCCCAGAGTCACTGCATGTCACTGAATTATTCCCAGAGTCACTGCATTTCACTGAATTATCCCCAGAGTCACTGCATGTCACTGAATTATTCCCAGAGTCACTGCATGTCACTGAATTATTCCCAGAGTCACTGCATGTCGCTGAATTATTCCCAGAGTCACTGCATTTCACTGAATTATTCCCAGAGTCACTGCATGTCACTGAATTATTCCCAGAGTCACTGCATGTCACTGAATTATTCCCAGAGTCACTGCATTTCACTGAATTATTCCCAGAGTCACTGCATGTCACTGAATTATTCCCAGAGTCACTGCATGTCACTGAATTATTCCCAGAGTCACTGCATTTCACTGAATTATTCCCAGAGTCACTGCATTTCACTGAATTATTCCCAGAGTCACTGAATGTCACTGAATTATTCCCAGAGTCACTGCATGTCACTGAATTATTCCCAGAGTCACTGCATTTCACTGAATTATTCCCAGAGTCACTGAATGTCACTGAATTATTCCCAGAGTCACTGCATGTCACTGAATTATTCCCAGAGTCACTGCATGTCACTGAATTATTCCCAGAGTCACTGCATTTCACTGAATTATTCCCAGAGTCACTGCATGTCACTGAATTATTCCCAGAGTCACTGCATTTCACTGAATTATTCCCAGAGTCACTGCATGTCACTGAATTATTCCCAGAGTCACTGCATTTCACTGAATTATCCCCAGAGTCACTGCATGTCACTGAATTATCCCCAGAGTCACTGCATGTCACTGAATTATTCCCAGAGTCACTGCATGTCGCTGAATTATTCCCAGAGTCACTGCATTTCACTGAATTATTCCCAGAGTCACTGCATGTCACTGAATTATTCCCAGAGTCACTGCATGTCACTGAATTATTCCCAGAGTCACTGCATTTCACTGAATTATTCCCAGAGTCACTGCATGTCACTGAATTATTCCCAGAGTCACTGCATGTCACTGAATTATTCCCAGAGTCACTGCATTTCACTGAATTATTCCCAGAGTCACTGCATGTCACTGAATTATTCCCAGAGTCACTGCATGTCACTGAATTATCCCCAGAGTCACTGCATGTCACTGAATTATTCCCAGAGTCACTGCATGTCACTGAATTATTCCCAGAGTCACTGCATGTCGCTGAATTATTCCCAGAGTCACTGCATTTCACTGAATTATTCCCAGAGTCACTGCATGTCACTGAATTATTCCCAGAGTCACTGCATGTCACTGAATTATTCCCAGAGTCACTGCATTTCACTGAATTATTCCCAGAGTCACTGCATGTCACTGAATTATTCCCAGAGTCACTGCATGTCACTGAATTATTCCCAGAGTCACTGCATTTCACTGAATTATTCCCAGAGTCACTGAATGTCACTGAATTATTCCCAGAGTCACTGCATGTCACTGAATTATTCCCAGAGTCACTGCATTTCACTGAATTATTCCCAGAGTCACTGCATGTCACTGAATTATTCCCAGAGTCACTGCATTTCACTGAATTATTCCCAGAGTCACTGCATGTCACTGAATTATTCCCAGAGTCACTGCATTTCACTGAATTATCCCCAGAGTCACTGCATGTCACTGAATTATCCCCAGAGTCACTGCATGTCACTGAATTATTCCCAGAGTCACTGCATGTCGCTGAATTATTCCCAGAGTCACTGCATTTCACTGAATTATTCCCAGAGTCACTGCATGTCACTGAATTATTCCCAGAGTCACTGCATTTCACTGAATTATCCCCAGAGTCACTGCATGTCACTGAATTATCCCCAGAGTCACTGCATGTCACTGAATTATTCCCAGAGTCACTGCATGTCGCTGAATTATTCCCAGAGTCACTGCATGTCACTGAATTATTCCCAGAGTCACTGCATGTCACTGAATTATTCCCAGAGTCACTGCATTTCAGCATTTCACTGAATTATTCCCAGAGTCACTGCATTTCACTGAATTATTTCCAGAGTCACTGCATGTCACTGAATTATTCCCAGAGTCACTGCATGTCACTGAATTATTCCCAGAGTCACTGCATGTCACTGAATTATTCCCAGAGTCACTGCATTTCACTGAATTATTCCCAGTCAGTGCATGTCACTGAATTATTCCCAGAGTCACTGCATGTCACTGAATTATTCCCAGTCACTGCATTTCATTGAATTATTCCCAGTCACTGCATTTCACTGAATTATTCCCAGAGTCACTGCATGTCACTGAATTATTCCCAGAGTCACTGCATGTCACAATTATTCCCAGAGTCACTGCAAGTCACTGAATTATTCCCAGAGTCACTGCATGTCACTGAATTATTCCCAGAGTAACTGCATTTCACTGAATTATTCCCAGAGTCACTGCATGTCACTGAATTATTCCCAGAGTCACTGCATTTCACTGAATTATTCCCAGAGTCACTGCATTTCACTGAATTATTCCCAGAGTCACTGAATTATTCCCAGAGTCACTGCATTTCACTGAATTATTTCCAGAGTCACTGCATGTCACTGAATTATTCCCAGAGTAACTGCATGTCACTGAATTATTCCCAGAGTCACTTCATTTCACTGAATTATGCCCAGAGTCACTGCATGTCACTGAATTATTCCCAGAGTCACTGCATGTCACTGAATTATTCCGAGAGTCACTGCATGTCACTGAATTATTCCCAGAGTCACTGCATGTCACTGAATTATTCCCAGAGTCACTTCATTTCACTGAATTATGCCCAGAGTCACTGCATGTCACTGAATTATTCCCAGAGTCACTGCATTTCACTGAATTATTCCCAGAGTCACTGCATGTCACTGAATTATTCCGAGAGTCACTGCATGTCACTGAATTATTCCCAGAGTCACTGCATGTCACTGAATTATTCCCAGAGTCACTGCATGTCACTGAATTATTCCCAGAGTCACTGAATGTCACTGAATTATTCCCAGAGTCACTGCATGTCACTGAATTATTCCCAGAGTCACTGCATTTCACTGAATTATTCCCAGAGTCACTGCATGTCACTGAATTATTCCCAGAGTCACTGCATGTCACTGAATTATTCCCAGAGTCACTGCATTTCACTGAATTATTCCCAGAGTCACTGCATGTCACTGAATTATTCCCAGAGTCACTGCATGTCACTGAATTATTCCCAGAGTCACTGCATTTCACTGAATTATCCCCAGAGTCACTGCATGTCACTGAATTATTCCCAGAGTCACTGCATGTCACTGAATTATTCCCAGAGTCACTGCATGTCACTGAATTATTCCCAGAGTCACTGCATTTCACTGAATTATCCCCAGAGTCACTGCATGTCACTGAATTATTCCCAGAGTCACTGCATGTCACTGAATTATTCCCAGAGTCACTGCATGTCGCTGAATTATTCCCAGAGTCACTGCATTTCACTGAATTATTCCCAGAGTCACTGCATGTCACTGAATTATTCCCAGAGTCACTGCATGTCACTGAATTATTCCCAGAGTCACTGCATTTCACTGAATTATTCCCAGAGTCACTGCATGTCACTGAATTATTCCCAGAGTCACTGCATGTCACTGAATTATTCCCAGAGTCACTGCATTTCACTGAATTATTCCCAGAGTCACTGCATTTCACTGAATTATTCCCAGAGTCACTGAATGTCACTGAATTATTCCCAGAGTCACTGCATGTCACTGAATTATTCCCAGAGTCACTGCATTTCACTGAATTATTCCCAGAGTCACTGAATGTCACTGAATTATTCCCAGAGTCACTGCATGTCACTGAATTATTCCCAGAGTCACTGCATGTCACTGAATTATTCCCAGAGTCACTGCATTTCACTGAATTATTCCCAGAGTCACTGCATGTCACTGAATTATTCCCAGAGTCACTGCATTTCACTGAATTATTCCCAGAGTCACTGCATGTCACTGAATTATTCCCAGAGTCACTGCATTTCACTGAATTATCCCCAGAGTCACTGCATGTCACTGAATTATCCCCAGAGTCACTGCATGTCACTGAATTATTCCCAGAGTCACTGCATGTCGCTGAATTATTCCCAGAGTCACTGCATTTCACTGAATTATTCCCAGAGTCACTGCATGTCACTGAATTATTCCCAGAGTCACTGCATGTCACTGAATTATTCCCAGAGTCACTGCATTTCACTGAATTATTCCCAGAGTCACTGCATGTCACTGAATTATTCCCAGAGTCACTGCATGTCACTGAATTATTCCCAGAGTCACTGCATTTCACTGAATTATTCCCAGAGTCACTGCATGTCACTGAATTATTCCCAGAGTCACTGCATGTCACTGAATTATCCCCAGAGTCACTGCATGTCACTGAATTATTCCCAGAGTCACTGCATGTCACTGAATTATTCCCAGAGTCACTGCATGTCGCTGAATTATTCCCAGAGTCACTGCATTTCACTGAATTATTCCCAGAGTCACTGCATGTCACTGAATTATTCCCAGAGTCACTGCATGTCACTGAATTATTCCCAGAGTCACTGCATTTCACTGAATTATTCCCAGAGTCACTGCATGTCACTGAATTATTCCCAGAGTCACTGCATGTCACTGAATTATTCCCAGAGTCACTGCATTTCACTGAATTATTCCCAGAGTCACTGAATGTCACTGAATTATTCCCAGAGTCACTGCATGTCACTGAATTATTCCCAGAGTCACTGCATTTCACTGAATTATTCCCAGAGTCACTGCATGTCACTGAATTATTCCCAGAGTCACTGCATTTCACTGAATTATTCCCAGAGTCACTGCATGTCACTGAATTATTCCCAGAGTCACTGCATTTCACTGAATTATCCCCAGAGTCACTGCATGTCACTGAATTATCCCCAGAGTCACTGCATGTCACTGAATTATTCCCAGAGTCACTGCATGTCGCTGAATTATTCCCAGAGTCACTGCATTTCACTGAATTATTCCCAGAGTCACTGCATGTCACTGAATTATTCCCAGAGTCACTGCATTTCACTGAATTATCCCCAGAGTCACTGCATGTCACTGAATTATCCCCAGAGTCACTGCATGTCACTGAATTATTCCCAGAGTCACTGCATGTCGCTGAATTATTCCCAGAGTCACTGCATGTCACTGAATTATTCCCAGAGTCACTGCATGTCACTGAATTATTCCCAGAGTCACTGCATTTCACTGAATTATTCCCAGAGTCACTGCATTTCACTGAATTATTTCCAGAGTCACTGCATGTCACTGAATTATTCCCAGAGTCACTGCATGTCACTGAATTATTCCCAGAGTCACTGCATGTCACTGAATTATTCCCAGAGTCACTGCATTTCACTGAATTATTCCCAGTCAGTGCATGTCACTGAATTATTCCCAGAGTCACTGCATGTCACTGAATTATTCCCAGTCACTGCATTTCATTGAATTATTCCCAGTCACTGCATTTCACTGAATTATTCCCAGAGTCACTGCATGTCACTGAATTATTCCCAGAGTCACTGCATGTCACAATTATTCCCAGAGTCACTGCAAGTCACTGAATTATTCCCAGAGTCACTGCATGTCACTGAATTATTCCCAGAGTAACTGCATTTCACTGAATTATTCCCAGAGTCACTGCATGTCACTGAATTATTCCCAGAGTCACTGCATTTCACTGAATTATTCCCAGAGTCACTGCATTTCACTGAATTATTCCCAGAGTCACTGAATGTCACTGAATTATTCCCAGAGTCACTGCATTTCACTGAATTATTTCCAGAGTCACTGCATGTCACTGAATTATTCCCAGAGTAACTGCATGTCACTGAATTATTCCCAGAGTCACTTCATTTCACTGAATTATGCCCAGAGTCACTGCATGTCACTGAATTATTCCCAGAGTCACTGCATGTCACTGAATTATTCCGAGAGTCACTGCATGTCACTGAATTATTCCCAGAGTCACTGCATGTCACTGAATTATTCCCAGAGTCACTTCATTTCACTGAATTATGCCCAGAGTCACTGCATGTCACTGAATTATTCCCAGAGTCACTGCATTTCACTGAATTATTCCCAGAGTCACTGCATGTCACTGAATTATTCCGAGAGTCACTGCATGTCACTGAATTATTCCCAGAGTCACTGCATGTCACTGAATTATTCCCAGAGTCACTGCATGTCACTGAATTATTCCCAGAGTCACTGCATTTCACTGAATTATTCCCAGAGTCACTGCATTTCAGTGAATTATTCCCAAAGTCACTGCATTTCACTGAATTATTCCCAGAGTCACTGCATTTCACTGAATTATTCCCAGAATCACTGCATGTCACTGAATTATTCCCAGAGTCACTGCATTTCACTGAATTATTTCCAGAGTCACTGCAGTTCAGTGAATTATTCCCAGAGTCACTGCATTTCACTGAATTATTTCCAGAGTCACTGCAGTTCAGTGAATTATTCCCAGAGTCACTGCATTTCACTGAATTATTTCCAGAGTAACTGCATTTCACTGAATTATGTCCAGAGTCACTGCATTTCACTGAATTATTTCCAGAGTCACTGCAGTTCAGTGAATTATTCCCAGAGTCACTGCATTTCACTGAATTATTTCCAGAGTCACTGCATTTCACTGAATTATGTCCAGAGTCACTGCATTTCACTGAATTATTCCCAGAGTCACTGCATGTCACTGAATTATTCCCAGAGTCACTGCATGTCACTGAATTATTCCCAGAGTCACTGCATTTCACTGAATTATTTCCAGAGTCACTGCATTTCACTGAATTATTTCCAGAGTCACTGCAGTTCAGTGAATTATTCCCAGAGTCACTGCATTTCACTGAATTATTCCCAGAGTCACTGCATTTCAGTGAATTATTCCCAGAGTCACTGCATTTCACTGAATTATTCCCAGAATCACTGCATTTCACTGAATTATTCCCAGAGTCACTGCATGTCACTGAATTAATCCCAGAGTCACTGCATTTCACGGAATTATTTCCAAAGTCACTGCAGTTCAGTGAAATATTCCCAGAGTCACTGCATTTCACTGCATTATTTCCAGAGTCACTGCAGTTCAGTGAATTATTCCCAGAGTCACTGCATGTCACTGAATTATTCCCAGAGTCACTGCATTTCACTGAATTATTTCCAGAGTCACTGCAGTTCAGTGAATTATTCCCAGAGTCACTGCATTTCACTGAATTATTTCCAGAGTCACTGCAGTTCAGTGAATTATTCCCAGAGTCACTGCATTTCACTGATTTCCAGAGTAACTGCATTTCACTGAATTATGTCCAGAGTCACTGCATTTCACTGAATTATTTCCAGAGTCACTGCAGTTCAGTGAATTATTCCCAGAGTCACTGCATTTCACTGAATTATTTCCAGAGTCACTGCATTTCACTGAATTATGTCCAGAGTCACTGCATTTCACGGAATTATTCCCAGCGTCACTGCATGTCACTGAATTATTCCCAGAGTCACTGCATGTCACTGAATTATTCCCAGAGTCACTGCATGTCACTGAATTATTCCCAGAGTCACTGCATTTCACTGAATTATTTCCAGAGTCACTGCATTTCACTGAATTATTTCCAGAGTCACTGCAGTTCAGTGAATTATTCCCAGAGTCACTGCATTTCACTGAATTATTTCCAGAGTCACTGCATGTCACTGAATTATTCCCAGAGTAACTGCATGTCACTGAATTATTCCCAGAGTCACTTCATTTCACTGAATTATGCCCAGAGTCACTGCATGTCACTGAATTATTCCCAGAGTCACTGCATGTCACTGAATTATTCCGAGAGTCACTGCATGTCACTGAATTATTCCCAGAGTCACTGCATGTCACTGAATTATTCCCAGAGTCACTTCATTTCACTGAATTATGCCCAGAGTCACTGCATGTCACTGAATTATTCCCAGAGTCACTGCATTTCACTGAATTATTCCCAGAGTCACTGCATGTCACTGAATTATTCCGAGAGTCACTGCATGTCACTGAATTATTCCCAGAGTCACTGCATGTCACTGAATTATTCCCAGAGTCACTGCATGTCACTGAATTATTCCCAGAGTCACTGCATTTCACTGAATTATTCCCAGAGTCACTGCATTTCAGTGAATTATTCCCAAAGTCACTGCATTTCACTGAATTATTCCCAGAGTCACTGCATTTCACTGAATTATTCCCAGAATCACTGCATGTCACTGAATTATTCCCAGAGTCACTGCATTTCACTGAATTATTTCCAGAGTCACTGCAGTTCAGTGAATTATTCCCAGAGTCACTGCATTTCACTGAATTATTTCCAGAGTCACTGCAGTTCAGTGAATTATTCCCAGAGTCACTGCATTTCACTGAATTATTTCCAGAGTAACTGCATTTCACTGAATTATGTCCAGAGTCACTGCATTTCACTGAATTATTTCCAGAGTCACTGCAGTTCAGTGAATTATTCCCAGAGTCACTGCATTTCACTGAATTATTTCCAGAGTCACTGCATTTCACTGAATTATGTCCAGAGTCACTGCATTTCACTGAATTATTCCCAGAGTCACTGCATGTCACTGAATTATTCCCAGAGTCACTGCATGTCACTGAATTATTCCCAGAGTCACTGCATTTCACTGAATTATTTCCAGAGTCACTGCATTTCACTGAATTATTTCCAGAGGCACTGCAGTTCAGTGAATTATTCCCAGAGTCACTGCATTTCACTGAATTATTCCCAGAGTCACTGCATTTCAGTGAATTATCCCCAGAGTCACTGCATGTCACTGAATTATTCCCAGAGTCACTGCATGTCACTGAATTATTCCCAGAGTCACTGCATGTCACTGAATTATTCCCAGAGTCACTGCATTTCACTGAATTATTCCCAGAGTCACTGCATTTCACTGAATTATCCCCAGAGTCACTGCATGTCACTGAATTATTCCCAGAGTCACTGCATGTCGCTGAATTATTCCCAGAGTCACTGCATGTCGCTGAATTATTCCCAGAGTCACTGCATTTCACTGAATTATTCCCAGAGTCACTGCATGTCACTGAATTATTCCCAGAGTCACTGCATGTCACTGAATTATTCCCAGAGTCACTGCATTTCACTGAATTATTCCCAGAGTCACTGCATGTCACTGAATTATTCCCAGAGTCACTGCATGTCACTGAATTATTCCCAGAGTCACTGCATTTCACTGAATTATTCCCAGAGTCACTGCATTTCACTGAATTATTCCCAGAGTCACTGCATTTCACTGAATTATTCCCAGAGTCACTGCATTTCACTGAATTATTCCCAGAGTCACTGCATTTCACTGAATTATTCCCAGAGTCACTGCATTTCACTGAATTATTCCCAGAGTCACTGCATGTCACTGAATTATTCCCAGAGTCACTGCATGTCACTGAATTATTCCCAGAGTCACTGCATGTCACTGAATTATTCCCAGAGTCACTGCATTTCACTGAATTATTCCCAGAGTCACTGCATTTCACTGAATTATTCCCAGAGTCACTGCATTTCACTGAATTATTCCCAGAGTCACTGCATGTCACTGAATTATTCCCAGAGTCACTGCATGTCACTGAATTATTCCCAGAGTCACTGCATTTCACTGAATTATTCCCAGAGTCACTGCATGTCACTGAATTATTCCCAGAGTCACTGCATGTCACTGAATTATCCCCAGAGTCACTGCATGTCACTGAATTATTCCCAGAGTCACTGCATTTCACTGAATTATTCCCAGAGTCACTGCATGTCACTGAATTATTCCCAGAGTCACTGCATGTCACTGAATTATTCCCAGAGTCACTGCATGTCACTGAATTATTCCCAGAGTCACTGCATTTCACTGAATTATCCCCAGAGTCACTGCATGTCACTGAATTATTCCCAGAGTCACTGCATGTCACTGAATTATTCCCAGAGTCACTGCATGTCACTGAATTATTCCCAGAGTCACTGCATGTCACTGAATTATTTCCAGAGTCACTGCATGTCACTGAATTATTCCCAGAGTCACTGCATTTCACTGAATTATTCCCAGAGCCACTGCATGTCACTGAATTATTCCCAGAGTCACTGCATTTCACTGAATTATTCCCAGAGTCACTGCATGTCACTGAATTATTCCCAGAGTCACTGCATGTCACTGAATTATTCCCAGAGTCACTGCATGTCACTGAATTATTCCCAGAGTCACTGCATTTCACTGAATTATTCCCAGAGTCACTGCATGTCACTGAATTATTCCCAGAGTCACTGCATTTCACTGAATTATTCCCAGAGTCACTGCATGTCACTGAATTATTCCCAGAGTCACTGTATTTCACTGAATTATCCCCAGAGTCACTGCATGTCACTGAATTATCCCCAGAGTCACTGCATGTCACTGAATTATTCCCAGAGTCACTGCATGTCGCTGAATTATTCCCAGAGTCACTGCATTTCACTGAATTATTCCCAGAGTCACTGCATGTCACTGAATTATTCCCAGAGTCACTGCATTTCACTGAATTATTCCCAGAGTCACTGCATGTCACTGAATTATTCCCAGAGTCACTGCATTTCACTGAATTATTCCCAGAGTCACTGCATGTCACTGAATTATTCCCAGAGTCACTGCATGTCACTGAATTATTCCCAGAGTCACTGCATTTCACTGAATTATTCCCAGAGTCACTGCATGTCACTGAATTATTCCCAGAGTCACTGCATGTCACTGAATTATTCCCAGAGTCACTGCATTTCACTGAATTATCCCCAGAGTCACTGCATGTCACTGAATTATTCCCAGAGTCACTGCATGTCACTGAATTATTCCCAGAGTCACTGCATGTCACTGAATTATTCCCAGAGTCACTGCATTTCACTGAATTATCCCCAGAGTCACTGCATGTCACTGAATTATTCCCAGAGTCACTGCATGTCACTGAATTATTCCCAGAGTCACTGCATGTCGCTGAATTATTCCCAGAGTCACTGCATTTCACTGAATTATTCCCAGAGTCACTGCATGTCACTGAATTATTCCCAGAGTCACTGCATGTCACTGAATTATTCCCAGAGTCACTGCATTTCACTGAATTATTCCCAGAGTCACTGCATGTCACTGAATTATTCCCAGAGTCACTGCATGTCACTGAATTATTCCCAGAGTCACTGCATTTCACTGAATTATTCCCAGAGTCACTGCATTTCACTGAATTATTCCCAGAGTCACTGAATGTCACTGAATTATTCCCAGAGTCACTGCATGTCACTGAATTATTCCCAGAGTCACTGCATTTCACTGAATTATTCCCAGAGTCACTGAATGTCACTGAATTATTCCCAGAGTCACTGCATGTCACTGAATTATTCCCAGAGTCACTGCATGTCACTGAATTATTCCCAGAGTCACTGCATTTCACTGAATTATTCCCAGAGTCACTGCATGTCACTGAATTATTCCCAGAGTCACTGCATTTCACTGAATTATTCCCAGAGTCACTGCATGTCACTGAATTATTCCCAGAGTCACTGCATTTCACTGAATTATCCCCAGAGTCACTGCATGTCACTGAATTATCCCCAGAGTCACTGCATGTCACTGAATTATTCCCAGAGTCACTGCATGTCGCTGAATTATTCCCAGAGTCACTGCATTTCACTGAATTATTCCCAGAGTCACTGCATGTCACTGAATTATTCCCAGAGTCACTGCATGTCACTGAATTATTCCCAGAGTCACTGCATTTCACTGAATTATTCCCAGAGTCACTGCATGTCACTGAATTATTCCCAGAGTCACTGCATGTCACTGAATTATTCCCAGAGTCACTGCATTTCACTGAATTATTCCCAGAGTCACTGCATGTCACTGAATTATTCCCAGAGTCACTGCATGTCACTGAATTATCCCCAGAGTCACTGCATGTCACTGAATTATTCCCAGAGTCACTGCATGTCACTGAATTATTCCCAGAGTCACTGCATGTCGCTGAATTATTCCCAGAGTCACTGCATTTCACTGAATTATTCCCAGAGTCACTGCATGTCACTGAATTATTCCCAGAGTCACTGCATGTCACTGAATTATTCCCAGAGTCACTGCATTTCACTGAATTATTCCCAGAGTCACTGCATGTCACTGAATTATTCCCAGAGTCACTGCATGTCACTGAATTATTCCCAGAGTCACTGCATTTCACTGAATTATTCCCAGAGTCACTGAATGTCACTGAATTATTCCCAGAGTCACTGCATGTCACTGAATTATTCCCAGAGTCACTGCATTTCACTGAATTATTCCCAGAGTCACTGCATGTCACTGAATTATTCCCAGAGTCACTGCATTTCACTGAATTATTCCCAGAGTCACTGCATGTCACTGAATTATTCCCAGAGTCACTGCATTTCACTGAATTATCCCCAGAGTCACTGCATGTCACTGAATTATCCCCAGAGTCACTGCATGTCACTGAATTATTCCCAGAGTCACTGCATGTCGCTGAATTATTCCCAGAGTCACTGCATTTCACTGAATTATTCCCAGAGTCACTGCATGTCACTGAATTATTCCCAGAGTCACTGCATTTCACTGAATTATCCCCAGAGTCACTGCATGTCACTGAATTATCCCCAGAGTCACTGCATGTCACTGAATTATTCCCAGAGTCACTGCATGTCGCTGAATTATTCCCAGAGTCACTGCATGTCACTGAATTATTCCCAGAGTCACTGCATGTCACTGAATTATTCCCAGAGTCACTGCATTTCACTGAATTATTCCCAGAGTCACTGCATTTCACTGAATTATTTCCAGAGTCACTGCATGTCACTGAATTATTCCCAGAGTCACTGCATGTCACTGAATTATTCCCAGAGTCACTGCATGTCACTGAATTATTCCCAGAGTCACTGCATTTCACTGAATTATTCCCAGTCAGTGCATGTCACTGAATTATTCCCAGAGTCACTGCATGTCACTGAATTATTCCCAGTCACTGCATTTCATTGAATTATTCCCAGTCACTGCATTTCACTGAATTATTCCCAGAGTCACTGCATGTCACTGAATTATTCCCAGAGTCACTGCATGTCACAATTATTCCCAGAGTCACTGCAAGTCACTGAATTATTCCCAGAGTCACTGCATGTCACTGAATTATTCCCAGAGTAACTGCATTTCACTGAATTATTCCCAGAGTCACTGCATGTCACTGAATTATTCCCAGAGTCACTGCATTTCACTGAATTATTCCCAGAGTCACTGCATTTCACTGAATTATTCCCAGAGTCACTGAATGTCACTGAATTATTCCCAGAGTCACTGCATTTCACTGAATTATTTCCAGAGTCACTGCATGTCACTGAATTATTCCCAGAGTAACTGCATGTCACTGAATTATTCCCAGAGTCACTTCATTTCACTGAATTATGCCCAGAGTCACTGCATGTCACTGAATTATTCCCAGAGTCACTGCATGTCACTGAATTATTCCGAGAGTCACTGCATGTCACTGAATTATTCCCAGAGTCACTGCATGTCACTGAATTATTCCCAGAGTCACTTCATTTCACTGAATTATGCCCAGAGTCACTGCATGTCACTGAATTATTCCCAGAGTCACTGCATTTCACTGAATTATTCCCAGAGTCACTGCATGTCACTGAATTATTCCGAGAGTCACTGCATGTCACTGAATTATTCCCAGAGTCACTGCATGTCACTGAATTATTCCCAGAGTCACTGCATGTCACTGAATTATTCCCAGAGTCACTGCATTTCACTGAATTATTCCCAGAGTCACTGCATTTCAGTGAATTATTCCCAAAGTCACTGCATTTCACTGAATTATTCCCAGAGTCACTGCATTTCACTGAATTATTCCCAGAATCACTGCATGTCACTGAATTATTCCCAGAGTCACTGCATTTCACTGAATTATTTCCAGAGTCACTGCAGTTCAGTGAATTATTCCCAGAGTCACTGCATTTCACTGAATTATTTCCAGAGTCACTGCAGTTCAGTGAATTATTCCCAGAGTCACTGCATTTCACTGAATTATTTCCAGAGTAACTGCATTTCACTGAATTATGTCCAGAGTCACTGCATTTCACTGAATTATTTCCAGAGTCACTGCAGTTCAGTGAATTATTCCCAGAGTCACTGCATTTCACTGAATTATTTCCAGAGTCACTGCATTTCACTGAATTATGTCCAGAGTCACTGCATTTCACTGAATTATTCCCAGAGTCACTGCATGTCACTGAATTATTCCCAGAGTCACTGCATGTCACTGAATTATTCCCAGAGTCACTGCATTTCACTGAATTATTTCCAGAGTCACTGCATTTCACTGAATTATTTCCAGAGTCACTGCAGTTCAGTGAATTATTCCCAGAGTCACTGCATTTCACTGAATTATTCCCAGAGTCACTGCATTTCAGTGAATTATTCCCAGAGTCACTGCATTTCACTGAATTATTCCCAGAATCACTGCATTTCACTGAATTATTCCCAGAGTCACTGCATGTCACTGAATTAATCCCAGAGTCACTGCATTTCACGGAATTATTTCCAAAGTCACTGCAGTTCAGTGAAATATTCCCAGAGTCACTGCATTTCACTGCATTATTTCCAGAGTCACTGCAGTTCAGTGAATTATTCCCAGAGTCACTGCATGTCACTGAATTATTCCCAGAGTCACTGCATTTCACTGAATTATTTCCAGAGTCACTGCAGTTCAGTGAATTATTCCCAGAGTCACTGCATTTCACTGAATTATTTCCAGAGTCACTGCAGTTCAGTGAATTATTCCCAGAGTCACTGCATTTCACTGATTTCCAGAGTAACTGCATTTCACTGAATTATGTCCAGAGTCACTGCATTTCACTGAATTATTTCCAGAGTCACTGCAGTTCAGTGAATTATTCCCAGAGTCACTGCATTTCACTGAATTATTTCCAGAGTCACTGCATTTCACTGAATTATGTCCAGAGTCACTGCATTTCACGGAATTATTCCCAGCGTCACTGCATGTCACTGAATTATTCCCAGAGTCACTGCATGTCACTGAATTATTCCCAGAGTCACTGCATGTCACTGAATTATTCCCAGAGTCACTGCATTTCACTGAATTATTTCCAGAGTCACTGCATTTCACTGAATTATTTCCAGAGTCACTGCAGTTCAGTGAATTATTCCCAGAGTCACTGCATTTCACTGAATTATTCCCAGAGTCACTGCATTTCAGTGAATTATTCCCAGAGTCACTGCATTTCACTGATTTATTCCCAGAATCACTGCATTTCACTGAATTATTCCCAGAGTCACTGCATGTCACTGAATTAATCCCAGAGTCACTGCATTTCACGGAATTATTTCCAAAGTCACTGCAGTTCAGTGAAATATTCCCAGAGGCACTGCATTTCACTGCATTATTTCCAGAGTCACTGCAGTTCAGTGAATTATTCCCAGAGTCACTGCATTTCACTGAATTATTTCCAGAGTCACTGCATTTCACTGAATTATGTCCAGAGTCACTGCATTTCACTGAATTATTCCCAGAGTCACTGCATTTCAGTGAATTATTCCCAGAGTCACTGCATTTCAGTGAATTATTCCCAGAGTGACTGCATTTCACTGAATTATTTCCAGAGTCACTGCATGTCACTGAATTATTTCCAGAGTCACTGCATGTCACTGAATTATTCCCAGAGTCACTGCATGTCACTGAATTATTCCCAGAGTCACTGCATGTCACTGAATTATTCCCAGAGTCATTGCATTTCACTGAATTATTCCCAGAGTCACTGCATTTCACTGAATTATTCCCAGAGTCACTGCATTTCACTGAATTATTCCCAGAGTCACTGCATTTCACGGAATTATTCCCAGAGTCACTGCATGTCACTGAATTATTCCCAGAGTCACTGCATTTCACTGAATTATTCCCAGAGTCACTGCATTTCACTGAATTATTCCCAGAGTCACTGCATGTCACTGAATTATTCCCAGAGTCACTGCATGTCACAATTATTCCCAGAGTCACTGCAAGTCACTGAATTATTCCCAGAGTCACTGCATGTCACTGAATTATTCCCAGAGTAACTGCATTTCACTGAATTATTCCCAGAGTCACTGCATGTCACTGAATTATTCCCAGAGTCACTGCATTTCACTGAATTATTCCCAGAGTCACTGCATTTCACTGAATTATTCCCAGAGTCACTGCATGTCACTGAATTATTCCCAGAGTCACTGCATTTAACTGAATTATTTCCAGAGTCACTGCATGTCACTGAATTATTCCCAGAGTAACTGCATGTCACTGAATTATTCCCAGAGTCACTTCATTTCACTGAATTATGCCCAGAGTCACTGCATGTCACTGAATTATTCCCAGAGTCACTGCATTTCACTGAATTATTTCCAGAGTCACTGCAGTTCAGTGAATTATTCCCAGAGTCACTGCATTTCACTGAATTATTTCCAGAGTCACTGCATTTCACTGAATTATGTCCAGAGTCACTGCATTTCACTGAATTATTCCCAGAGTCACTGCATGTCACTGAATTATTCCCAGAGTCACTGCATGTCACTGAATTATTCCCAGAGTCACTGCATGTCACTGAATTATTCCCAGAGTCACTGCATTTCACTGAATTATTCCCAGAGTCACTGCATGTCACTGAATTATTCCCAGAGTCACTGCATTTCACTGAATTATCCCCAGAGTCACTGCATGTCACTGAATTATCCCCAGAGTCACTGCATGTCACTGAATTATTCCCAGAGTCACTGCATGTCGCTGAATTATTCCCAGAGTCACTGCATTTCACTGAATTATTCCCAGAGTCACTGAATGTCACTGAATTATTCCCAGAGTCACTGCATGTCACTGAATTATTCCCAGAGTCACTGCATTTCACTGAATTATTCCCAGAGTCACTGCATGTCACTGAATTATTCCCAGAGTCACTGCATGTCACTGAATTATTCCCAGAGTCACTGCATTTCACTGAATTATTCCCAGAGTCACTGCATGTCACTGAATTATTCCCAGAGTCACTGCATTTCACTGAATTATCCCCAGAGTCACTGCATGTCACTGAATTATTCCCAGAGTCACTGCATGTCACTGAATTATTCCCAGAGTCACTGCATGTCGCTGAATTATTCCCAGAGTCACTGCATTTCACTGAATTATTCCCAGAGTCACTGCATGTCACTGAATTATTCCCAGAGTCACTGCATGTCACTGAATTATTCCCAGAGTCACTGCATTTCACTGAATTATTCCCAGAGTCACTGCATGTCACTGAATTATTCCCAGAGTCACTGCATGTCACTGAATTATTCCCAGAGTCACTGCATTTCACTGAATTATTCCCAGAGTCACTGAATGTCACTGAATTATTCCCAGAGTCACTGCATGTCACTGAATTATTCCCAGAGTCACTGCATTTCACTGAATTATTCCCAGAGTCACTGCATTTCACTGAATTATTCCCAGAGTCACTGCATGTCACTGAATTATTCCCAGAGTCACTGCATTTCACTGAATTATCCCCAGAGTCACTGCATGTAACTGAATTATCCCCAGAGTCACTGCATGTCACTGAATTATTCCCAGAGTCACTGCATGTCGCTGAATTATTCCCAGAGTCACTGCATTTCACTGAATTATTCCCAGAGTCACTGCATGTCACTGAATTATTCCCAGAGTCACTGCATTTCACTGAATTATCCCCAGAGTCACTGCATGTCACTGAATTATCCCCAGAGTCACTGCATGTCACTGAATTATTCCCAGAGTCACTGCATGTCGCTGAATTATTCCCAGAATCACTGCATGTCACTGAATTATTCCCAGAGTCACTGCATGTCACTGAATTATTCCCAGAGTCACTGCATTTCACTGAATTATTCCCAGAGTCACTGCATTTCACTGAATTATTTCCAGAGTCACTGCATGTCACTGAATTATTCCCAGAGTCACTGCATGTCACTGAATTATTCCCAGAGTCACTGCATGTCACTGAATTATTCCCAGAGTCACTGCATTTCACTGAATTATTCCCAGTCAGTGCATGTCACTGAATTATTCCCAGAGTCACTGCATGTCACTGAATTATTCCCAGTCACTGCATTTCATTGAATTATTCCCAGTCACTGCATTTCACTGAATTATTCCCAGAGTCACTGCATGTCACTGAATTATTCCCAGAGTCACTGCATGTCACAATTATTCCCAGAGTCACTGCAAGTCACTGAATTATTCCCAGAGTCACTGCATGTCACTGAATTATTCCCAGAGCAACTGCATTTCACTGAATTATTCCCAGAGTCACTGCATGTCACTGAATTATTCCCAGAGTCACTGCATTTCACTGAATTATTCCCAGAGTCACTGCATTTCACTGAATTATTCCCAGAGTCACTGAATGTCACTGAATTATTCCCAGAGTCACTGCATTTCACTGAATTATTTCCAGAGTCACTGCATGTCACTGAATTATTCCCAGAGTAACTGCATGTCACTGAATTATTCCCAGAGTCACTTCATTTCACTGAATTATGCCCAGAGTCACTGCATGTCACTGAATTATTCCCAGAGTCACTGCATGTCACTGAATTATTCCGAGAGTCACTGCATGTCACTGAATTATTCCCAGAGTCACTGCATGTCACTGAATTATTCCCAGAGTCACTTCATTTCACTGAATTATGCCCAGAGTCACTGCATGTCACTGAATTATTCCCAGAGTCACTGCATTTCACTGAATTATTCCCAGAGTCACTGCATGTCACTGAATTATTCCGAGAGTCACTGCATGTCACTGAATTATTCCCAGAGTCACTGCATGTCACTGAATTATTCCCAGAGTCACTGCATGTCACTGAATTATTCCCAGAGTCACTGCATTTCACTGAATTATTCCCAGAGTCACTGCATTTCAGTGAATTATTCCCAAAGTCACTGCATTTCACTGAATTATTCCCAGAGTCACTGCATTTCACTGAATTATTCCCAGAATCACTGCATGTCACTGAATTATTCCCAGAGTCACTGCATTTCACTGAATTATTTCCAGAGTCACTGCAGTTCAGTGAATTATTCCCAGAGTCACTGCATTTCACTGAATTATTTCCAGAGTCACTGCAGTTCAGTGAATTATTCCCAGAGTCACTGCATTTCACTGAATTATTTCCAGAGTAACTGCATTTCACTGAATTATGTCCAGAGTCACTGCATTTCACTGAATTATTTCCAGAGTCACTGCAGTTCAGTGAATTATTCCCAGAGTCACTGCATTTCACTGAATTATTTCCAGAGTCACTGCATTTCACTGAATTATGTCCAGAGTCACTGCATTTCACTGAATTATTCCCAGAGTCACTGCATGTCACTGAATTATTCCCAGAGTCACTGCATGTCACTGAATTATTCCCAGAGTCACTGCATTTCACTGAATTATTTCCAGAGTCACTGCATTTCACTGAATTATTTCCAGAGGCACTGCAGTTCAGTGAATTATTCCCAGAGTCACTGCATTTCACTGAATTATTCCCAGAGTCACTGCATTTCAGTGAATTATCCCCAGAGTCACTGCATGTCACTGAATTATTCCCAGAGTCACTGCATGTCACTGAATTATTCCCAGAGTCACTGCATGTCACTGAATTATTCCCAGAGTCACTGCATTTCACTGAATTATTCCCAGAGTCACTGCATTTCACTGAATTATCCCCAGAGTCACTGCATGTCACTGAATTATTCCCAGAGTCACTGCATGTCGCTGAATTATTCCCAGAGTCACTGCATGTCGCTGAATTATTCCCAGAGTCACTGCATTTCACTGAATTATTCCCAGAGTCACTGCATGTCACTGAATTATTCCCAGAGTCACTGCATGTCACTGAATTATTCCCAGAGTCACTGCATTTCACTGAATTATTCCCAGAGTCACTGCATGTCACTGAATTATTCCCAGAGTCACTGCATGTCACTGAATTATTCCCAGAGTCACTGCATTTCACTGAATTATTCCCAGAGTCACTGCATTTCACTGAATTATTCCCAGAGTCACTGCATTTCACTGAATTATTCCCAGAGTCACTGCATTTCACTGAATTATTCCCAGAGTCACTGCATTTCACTGAATTATTCCCAGAGTCACTGCATTTCACTGAATTATTCCCAGAGTCACTGCATGTCACTGAATTATTCCCAGAGTCACTGCATGTCACTGAATTATTCCCAGAGTCACTGCATGTCACTGAATTATTCCCAGAGTCACTGCATTTCACTGAATTATTCCCAGAGTCACTGCATTTCACTGAATTATTCCCAGAGTCACTGCATTTCACTGAATTATTCCCAGAGTCACTGCATGTCACTGAATTATTCCCAGAGTCACTGCATGTCACTGAATTATTCCCAGAGTCACTGCATTTCACTGAATTATTCCCAGAGTCACTGCATGTCACTGAATTATTCCCAGAGTCACTGCATGTCACTGAATTATCCCCAGAGTCACTGCATGTCACTGAATTATTCCCAGAGTCACTGCATTTCACTGAATTATTCCCAGAGTCACTGCATGTCACTGAATTATTCCCAGAGTCACTGCATGTCACTGAATTATTCCCAGAGTCACTGCATGTCACTGAATTATTCCCAGAGTCACTGCATTTCACTGAATTATCCCCAGAGTCACTGCATGTCACTGAATTATTCCCAGAGTCACTGCATGTCACTGAATTATTCCCAGAGTCACTGCATGTCACTGAATTATTCCCAGAGTCACTGCATGTCACTGAATTATTTCCAGAGTCACTGCATGTCACTGAATTATTCCCAGAGTCACTGCATTTCACTGAATTATTCCCAGAGCCACTGCATGTCACTGAATTATTCCCAGAGTCACTGCATTTCACTGAATTATTCCCAGAGTCACTGCATGTCACTGAATTATTCCCAGAGTCACTGCATGTCACTGAATTATTCCCAGAGTCACTGCATGTCACTGAATTATTCCCAGAGTCACTGCATTTCACTGAATTATTCCCAGAGTCACTGCATGTCACTGAATTATTCCCAGAGTCACTGCATTTCACTGAATTATTCCCAGAGTCACTGCATGTCACTGAATTATTCCCAGAGTCACTGTATTTCACTGAATTATCCCCAGAGTCACTGCATGTCACTGAATTATCCCCAGAGTCACTGCATGTCACTGAATTATTCCCAGAGTCACTGCATGTCGCTGAATTATTCCCAGAGTCACTGCATTTCACTGAATTATTCCCAGAGTCACTGCATGTCACTGAATTATTCCCAGAGTCACTGCATTTCACTGAATTATTCCCAGAGTCACTGCATGTCACTGAATTATTCCCAGAGTCACTGCATTTCACTGAATTATTCCCAGAGTCACTGCATGTCACTGAATTATTCCCAGAGTCACTGCATGTCACTGAATTATTCCCAGAGTCACTGCATTTCACTGAATTATTCCCAGAGTCACTGCATGTCACTGAATTATTCCCAGAGTCACTGCATGTCACTGAATTATTCCCAGAGTCACTGCATTTCACTGAATTATCCCCAGAGTCACTGCATGTCACTGAATTATTCCCAGAGTCACTGCATGTCACTGAATTATTCCCAGAGTCACTGCATGTCACTGAATTATTCCCAGAGTCACTGCATTTCACTGAATTATCCCCAGAGTCACTGCATGTCACTGAATTATTCCCAGAGTCACTGCATGTCACTGAATTATTCCCAGAGTCACTGCATGTCGCTGAATTATTCCCAGAGTCACTGCATTTCACTGAATTATTCCCAGAGTCACTGCATGTCACTGAATTATTCCCAGAGTCACTGCATGTCACTGAATTATTCCCAGAGTCACTGCATTTCACTGAATTATTCCCAGAGTCACTGCATGTCACTGAATTATTCCCAGAGTCACTGCATGTCACTGAATTATTCCCAGAGTCACTGCATTTCACTGAATTATTCCCAGAGTCACTGCATTTCACTGAATTATTCCCAGAGTCACTGAATGTCACTGAATTATTCCCAGAGTCACTGCATGTCACTGAATTATTCCCAGAGTCACTGCATTTCACTGAATTATTCCCAGAGTCACTGAATGTCACTGAATTATTCCCAGAGTCACTGCATGTCACTGAATTATTCCCAGAGTCACTGCATGTCACTGAATTATTCCCAGAGTCACTGCATTTCACTGAATTATTCCCAGAGTCACTGCATGTCACTGAATTATTCCCAGAGTCACTGCATTTCACTGAATTATTCCCAGAGTCACTGCATGTCACTGAATTATTCCCAGAGTCACTGCATTTCACTGAATTATCCCCAGAGTCACTGCATGTCACTGAATTATCCCCAGAGTCACTGCATGTCACTGAATTATTCCCAGAGTCACTGCATGTCGCTGAATTATTCCCAGAGTCACTGCATTTCACTGAATTATTCCCAGAGTCACTGCATGTCACTGAATTATTCCCAGAGTCACTGCATGTCACTGAATTATTCCCAGAGTCACTGCATTTCACTGAATTATTCCCAGAGTCACTGCATGTCACTGAATTATTCCCAGAGTCACTGCATGTCACTGAATTATTCCCAGAGTCACTGCATTTCACTGAATTATTCCCAGAGTCACTGCATGTCACTGAATTATTCCCAGAGTCACTGCATGTCACTGAATTATCCCCAGAGTCACTGCATGTCACTGAATTATTCCCAGAGTCACTGCATGTCACTGAATTATTCCCAGAGTCACTGCATGTCGCTGAATTATTCCCAGAGTCACTGCATTTCACTGAATTATTCCCAGAGTCACTGCATGTCACTGAATTATTCCCAGAGTCACTGCATGTCACTGAATTATTCCCAGAGTCACTGCATTTCACTGAATTATTCCCAGAGTCACTGCATGTCACTGAATTATTCCCAGAGTCACTGCATGTCACTGAATTATTCCCAGAGTCACTGCATTTCACTGAATTATTCCCAGAGTCACTGAATGTCACTGAATTATTCCCAGAGTCACTGCATGTCACTGAATTATTCCCAGAGTCACTGCATTTCACTGAATTATTCCCAGAGTCACTGCATGTCACTGAATTATTCCCAGAGTCACTGCATTTCACTGAATTATTCCCAGAGTCACTGCATGTCACTGAATTATTCCCAGAGTCACTGCATTTCACTGAATTATCCCCAGAGTCACTGCATGTCACTGAATTATCCCCAGAGTCACTGCATGTCACTGAATTATTCCCAGAGTCACTGCATGTCGCTGAATTATTCCCAGAGTCACTGCATTTCACTGAATTATTCCCAGAGTCACTGCATGTCACTGAATTATTCCCAGAGTCACTGCATTTCACTGAATTATCCCCAGAGTCACTGCATGTCACTGAATTATCCCCAGAGTCACTGCATGTCACTGAATTATTCCCAGAGTCACTGCATGTCGCTGAATTATTCCCAGAGTCACTGCATGTCACTGAATTATTCCCAGAGTCACTGCATGTCACTGAATTATTCCCAGAGTCACTGCATTTCACTGAATTATTCCCAGAGTCACTGCATTTCACTGAATTATTTCCAGAGTCACTGCATGTCACTGAATTATTCCCAGAGTCACTGCATGTCACTGAATTATTCCCAGAGTCACTGCATGTCACTGAATTATTCCCAGAGTCACTGCATTTCACTGAATTATTCCCAGTCAGTGCATGTCACTGAATTATTCCCAGAGTCACTGCATGTCACTGAATTATTCCCAGTCACTGCATTTCATTGAATTATTCCCAGTCACTGCATTTCACTGAATTATTCCCAGAGTCACTGCATGTCACTGAATTATTTCCAGAGTCACTGCATGTCACAATTATTCCCAGAGTCACTGCAAGTCACTGAATTATTCCCAGAGTCACTGCATGTCACTGAATTATTCCCAGAGTAACTGCATTTCACTGAATTATTCCCAGAGTCACTGCATGTCACTGAATTATTCCCAGAGTCACTGCATTTCACTGAATTATTCCCAGAGTCACTGCATTTCACTGAATTATTCCCAGAGTCACTGAATGTCACTGAATTATTCCCAGAGTCACTGCATTTCACTGAATTATTTCCAGAGTCACTGCATGTCACTGAATTATTCCCAGAGTAACTGCATGTCACTGAATTATTCCCAGAGTCACTTCATTTCACTGAATTATGCCCAGAGTCACTGCATGTCACTGAATTATTCCCAGAGTCACTGCATGTCACTGAATTATTCCGAGAGTCACTGCATGTCACTGAATTATTCCCAGAGTCACTGCATGTCACTGAATTATTCCCAGAGTCACTTCATTTCACTGAATTATGCCCAGAGTCACTGCATGTCACTGAATTATTCCCAGAGTCACTGCATTTCACTGAATTATTCCCAGAGTCACTGCATGTCACTGAATTATTCCGAGAGTCACTGCATGTCACTGAATTATTCCCAGAGTCACTGCATGTCACTGAATTATTCCCAGAGTCACTGCATGTCACTGAATTATTCCCAGAGTCACTGAATGTCACTGAATTATTCCCAGAGTCACTGCATGTCACTGAATTATTCCCAGAGTCACTGCATTTCACTGAATTATTCCCAGAGTCACTGCATGTCACTGAATTATTCCCAGAGTCACTGCATGTCACTGAATTATTCCCAGAGTCACTGCATTTCACTGAATTATTCCCAGAGTCACTGCATGTCACTGAATTATTCCCAGAGTCACTGCATGTCACTGAATTATTCCCAGAGTCACTGCATTTCACTGAATTATCCCCAGAGTCACTGCATGTCACTGAATTATTCCCAGAGTCACTGCATGTCACTGAATTATTCCCAGAGTCACTGCATGTCACTGAATTATTCCCAGAGTCACTGCATTTCACTGAATTATCCCCAGAGTCACTGCATGTCACTGAATTATTCCCAGAGTCACTGCATGTCACTGAATTATTCCCAGAGTCACTGCATGTCGCTGAATTATTCCCAGAGTCACTGCATTTCACTGAATTATTCCCAGAGTCACTGCATGTCACTGAATTATTCCCAGAGTCACTGCATGTCACTGAATTATTCCCAGAGTCACTGCATTTCACTGAATTATTCCCAGAGTCACTGCATGTCACTGAATTATTCCCAGAGTCACTGCATGTCACTGAATTATTCCCAGAGTCACTGCATTTCACTGAATTATTCCCAGAGTCACTGCATTTCACTGAATTATTCCCAGAGTCACTGAATGTCACTGAATTATTCCCAGAGTCACTGCATGTCACTGAATTATTCCCAGAGTCACTGCATTTCACTGAATTATTCCCAGAGTCACTGAATGTCACTGAATTATTCCCAGAGTCACTGCATGTCACTGAATTATTCCCAGAGTCACTGCATGTCACTGAATTATTCCCAGAGTCACTGCATTTCACTGAATTATTCCCAGAGTCACTGCATGTCACTGAATTATTCCCAGAGTCACTGCATTTCACTGAATTATTCCCAGAGTCACTGCATGTCACTGAATTATTCCCAGAGTCACTGCATTTCACTGAATTATCCCCAGAGTCACTGCATGTCACTGAATTATCCCCAGAGTCACTGCATGTCACTGAATTATTCCCAGAGTCACTGCATGTCGCTGAATTATTCCCAGAGTCACTGCATTTCACTGAATTATTCCCAGAGTCACTGCATGTCACTGAATTATTCCCAGAGTCACTGCATGTCACTGAATTATTCCCAGAGTCACTGCATTTCACTGAATTATTCCCAGAGTCACTGCATGTCACTGAATTATTCCCAGAGTCACTGCATGTCACTGAATTATTCCCAGAGTCACTGCATTTCACTGAATTATTCCCAGAGTCACTGCATGTCACTGAATTATTCCCAGAGTCACTGCATGTCACTGAATTATCCCCAGAGTCACTGCATGTCACTGAATTATTCCCAGAGTCACTGCATGTCACTGAATTATTCCCAGAGTCACTGCATGTCGCTGAATTATTCCCAGAGTCACTGCATTTCACTGAATTATTCCCAGAGTCACTGCATGTCACTGAATTATTCCCAGAGTCACTGCATGTCACTGAATTATTCCCAGAGTCACTGCATTTCACTGAATTATTCCCAGAGTCACTGCATGTCACTGAATTATTCCCAGAGTCACTGCATGTCACTGAATTATTCCCAGAGTCACTGCATTTCACTGAATTATTCCCAGAGTCACTGAATGTCACTGAATTATTCCCAGAGTCACTGCATGTCACTGAATTATTCCCAGAGTCACTGCATTTCACTGAATTATTCCCAGAGTCACTGCATGTCACTGAATTATTCCCAGAGTCACTGCATTTCACTGAATTATTCCCAGAGTCACTGCATGTCACTGAATTATTCCCAGAGTCACTGCATTTCACTGAATTATCCCCAGAGTCACTGCATGTCACTGAATTATCCCCAGAGTCACTGCATGTCACTGAATTATTCCCAGAGTCACTGCATGTCGCTGAATTATTCCCAGAGTCACTGCATTTCACTGAATTATTCCCAGAGTCACTGCATGTCACTGAATTATTCCCAGAGTCACTGCATTTCACTGAATTATCCCCAGAGTCACTGCATGTCACTGAATTATCCCCAGAGTCACTGCATGTCACTGAATTATTCCCAGAGTCACTGCATGTCGCTGAATTATTCCCAGAGTCACTGCATGTCACTGAATTATTCCCAGAGTCACTGCATGTCACTGAATTATTCCCAGAGTCACTGCATTTCACTGAATTATTCCCAGAGTCACTGCATTTCACTGAATTATTTCCAGAGTCACTGCATGTCACTGAATTATTCCCAGAGTCACTGCATGTCACTGATTTATTCCCAGAGTCACTGCATGTCACTGAATTATTCCCAGAGTCACTGCATTTCACTGAATTATTCCCAGTCAGTGCATGTCACTGAATTATTCCCAGAGTCACTGCATGTCACTGAATTATTCCCAGTCACTGCATTTCATTGAATTATTCCCAGTCACTGCATTTCACTGAATTATTCCCAGAGTCACTGCATGTCACTGAATTATTCCCAGAGTCACTGCATGTCACAATTATTCCCAGAGTCACTGCAAGTCACTGAATTATTCCCAGAGTCACTGCATGTCACTGAATTATTCCCAGAGTAACTGCATTTCACTGAATTATTCCCAGAGTCACTGCATGTCACTGAATTATTCCCAGAGTCACTGCATTTCACTGAATTATTCCCAGAGTCACTGCATTTCACTGAATTATTCCCAGAGTCACTGAATGTCACTGAATTATTCCCAGAGTCACTGCATTTCACTGAATTATTTCCAGAGTCACTGCATGTCACTGAATTATTCCCAGAGTAACTGCATGTCACTGAATTATTCCCAGAGTCACTTCATTTCACTGAATTATGCCCAGAGTCACTGCATGTCACTGAATTATTCCCAGAGTCACTGCATGTCACTGAATTATTCCGAGAGTCACTGCATGTCACTGAATTATTCCCAGAGTCACTGCATGTCACTGAATTATTCCCAGAGTCACTTCATTTCACTGAATTATGCCCAGAGTCACTGCATGTCACTGAATTATTCCCAGAGTCACTGCATTTCACTGAATTATTCCCAGAGTCACTGCATGTCACTGAATTATTCCGAGAGTCACTGCATGTCACTGAATTATTCCCAGAGTCACTGCATGTCACTGAATTATTCCCAGAGTCACTGCATGTCACTGAATTATTCCCAGAGTCACTGCATTTCACTGAATTATTCCCAGAGTCACTGCATTTCAGTGAATTATTCCCAAAGTCACTGCATTTCACTGAATTATTCCCAGAGTCACTGCATTTCACTGAATTATTCCCAGAATCACTGCATGTCACTGAATTATTCCCAGAGTCACTGCATTTCACTGAATTATTTCCAGAGTCACTGCAGTTCAGTGAATTATTCCCAGAGTCACTGCATTTCACTGAATTATTTCCAGAGTCACTGCAGTTCAGTGAATTATTCCCAGAGTCACTGCATTTCACTGAATTATTTCCAGAGTAACTGCATTTCACTGAATTATGTCCAGAGTCACTGCATTTCACTGAATTATTTCCAGAGTCACTGCAGTTCAGTGAATTATTCCCAGAGTCACTGCATTTCACTGAATTATTTCCAGAGTCACTGCATTTCACTGAATTATGTCCAGAGTCACTGCATTTCACTGAATTATTCCCAGAGTCACTGCATGTCACTGAATTATTCCCAGAGTCACTGCATGTCACTGAATTATTCCCAGAGTCACTGCATTTCACTGAATTATTTCCAGAGTCACTGCATTTCACTGAATTATTTCCAGAGTCACTGCAGTTCAGTGAATTATTCCCAGAGTCACTGCATTTCACTGAATTATTCCCAGAGTCACTGCATTTCAGTGAATTATTCCCAGAGTCACTGCATTTCACTGAATTATTCCCAGAATCACTGCATTTCACTGAATTATTCCCAGAGTCACTGCATGTCACTGAATTAATCCCAGAGTCACTGCATTTCACGGAATTATTTCCAAAGTCACTGCAGTTCAGTGAAATATTCCCAGAGTCACTGCATTTCACTGCATTATTTCCAGAGTCACTGCAGTTCAGTGAATTATTCCCAGAGTCACTGCATGTCACTGAATTATTCCCAGAGTCACTGCATTTCACTGAATTATTTCCAGAGTCACTGCAGTTCAGTGAATTATTCCCAGAGTCACTGCATTTCACTGAATTATTTCCAGAGTCACTGCAGTTCAGTGAATTATTCCCAGAGTCACTGCATTTCACTGATTTCCAGAGTAACTGCATTTCACTGAATTATGTCCAGAGTCACTGCATTTCACTGAATTATTTCCAGAGTCACTGCAGTTCAGTGAATTATTCCCAGAG
Source organism: Anomaloglossus baeobatrachus (assembly GCF_048569485.1). Taxonomy (NCBI): domain Eukaryota; kingdom Metazoa; phylum Chordata; class Amphibia; order Anura; family Aromobatidae; genus Anomaloglossus; species Anomaloglossus baeobatrachus. Next base: position 216,769 of record NW_027442005.1, on the reverse strand, counting down.
TCACTGCATTTCACTGAATTATTTCCAGAGTCACTGCATTTCACTGAATTATGTCCAGAGTCACTGCATTTCACGGAATTATTCCCAGCGTCACTGCATGTCACTGAATTATTCCCAGAGTCACTGCATGTCACTGAATTATTCCCAGAGTCACTGCATGTCACTGAATTATTCCCAGAGTCACTGCATTTCACTGAATTATTTCCAGAGTCACTGCAGTTCAGTGAATTATTCCCAGAGTCACTGCATTTCACTGAATTATTTCCAGAGTCACTGCATTTCACTGAATTATGTCCAGAGTCACTGCATTTCACGGAATTATTCCCAGCGTCACTGCATGTCACTGAATTATTCCCAGAGTCACTGCATGTCACTGAATTATTCCCAGAGTCACTGCATGTCACTGAATTATTCCCAGAGTCACTGCATTTCACTGAATTATTTCCAGAGTCACTGCATTTCACTGAATTATTTCCAGAGTCACTGCAGTTCAGTGAATTATTCCCAGAGTCACTGCATTTCACTGAATTATTTCCAGAGTCACTGCATGTCACTGAATTATTCCCAGAGTAACTGCATGTCACTGAATTATTCCCAGAGTCACTTCATTTCACTGAATTATGCCCAGAGTCACTGCATGTCACTGAATTATTCCCAGAGTCACTGCATGTCACTGAATTATTCCCAGAGTCACTGCATTTCACTGAATTATTTCCAGAGTCACTGCAGTTCAGTGAATTATTCCCAGAGTCACTGCATTTCACTGAATTATTTCCAGAGTCACTGCAGTTCAGTGAATTATTCCCAGAGTCACTGCATTTCACTGATTTCCAGAGTAACTGCATTTCACTGAATTATGTCCAGAGTCACTGCATTTCACTGAATTATTTCCAGAGTCACTGCAGTTCAGTGAATTATTCCCAGAGTCACTGCATTTCACTGAATTATTTCCAGAGTCACTGCATTTCACTGAATTATGTCCAGAGTCACTGCATTTCACGGAATTATTCCCAGCGTCACTGCATGTCACTGAATTATTCCCAGAGTCACTGCATGTCACTGAATTATTCCCAGAGTCACTGCATGTCACTGAATTATTCCCAGAGTCACTGCATTTCACTGAATTATTTCCAGAGTCACTGCATTTCACTGAATTATTTCCAGAGTCACTGCAGTTCAGTGAATTATTCCCAGAGTCACTGCATTTCACTGAATTATTTCCAGAGTCACTGCATGTCACTGAATTATTCCCAGAGTAACTGCATGTCACTGAATTATTCCCAGAGTCACTTCATTTCACTGAATTATGCCCAGAGTCACTGCATGTCACTGAATTATTCCCAGAGTCACTGCATGTCACTGAATTATTCCGAGAGTCACTGCATGTCACTGAATTATTCCCAGAGTCACTGCATGTCACTGAATTATTCCCAGAGTCACTTCATTTCACTGAATTATGCCCAGAGTCACTGCATGTCACTGAATTATTCCCAGAGTCACTGCATTTCACTGAATTATTCCCAGAGTCACTGCATGTCACTGAATTATTCCGAGAGTCACTGCATGTCACTGAATTATTCCCAGAGTCACTGCATGTCACTGAATTATTCCCAGAGTCACTGCATGTCACTGAATTATTCCCAGAGTCACTGCATTTCACTGAATTATTCCCAGAGTCACTGCATTTCAGTGAATTATTCCCAAAGTCACTGCATTTCACTGAATTATTCCCAGAGTCACTGCATTTCACTGAATTATTCCCAGAATCACTGCATGTCACTGAATTATTCCCAGAGTCACTGCATTTCACTGAATTATTTCCAGAGTCACTGCAGTTCAGTGAATTATTCCCAGAGTCACTGCATTTCACTGAATTATTTCCAGAGTCACTGCAGTTCAGTGAATTATTCCCAGAGTCACTGCATTTCACTGAATTATTTCCAGAGTAACTGCATTTCACTGAATTATGTCCAGAGTCACTGCATTTCACTGAATTATTTCCAGAGTCACTGCAGTTCAGTGAATTATTCCCAGAGTCACTGCATTTCACTGAATTATTTCCAGAGTCACTGCATTTCACTGAATTATGTCCAGAGTCACTGCATTTCACTGAATTATTCCCAGAGTCACTGCATGTCACTGAATTATTCCCAGAGTCACTGCATGTCACTGAATTATTCCCAGAGTCACTGCATTTCACTGAATTATTTCCAGAGTCACTGCATTTCACTGAATTATTTCCAGAGGCACTGCAGTTCAGTGAATTATTCCCAGAGTCACTGCATTTCACTGAATTATTCCCAGAGTCACTGCATTTCAGTGAATTATCCCCAGAGTCACTGCATGTCACTGAATTATTCCCAGAGTCACTGCATGTCACTGAATTATTCCCAGAGTCACTGCATGTCACTGAATTATTCCCAGAGTCACTGCATTTCACTGAATTATTCCCAGAGTCACTGCATTTCACTGAATTATCCCCAGAGTCACTGCATGTCACTGAATTATTCCCAGAGTCACTGCATGTCGCTGAATTATTCCCAGAGTCACTGCATGTCGCTGAATTATTCCCAGAGTCACTGCATTTCACTGAATTATTCCCAGAGTCACTGCATGTCACTGAATTATTCCCAGAGTCACTGCATGTCACTGAATTATTCCCAGAGTCACTGCATTTCACTGAATTATTCCCAGAGTCACTGCATGTCACTGAATTATTCCCAGAGTCACTGCATGTCACTGAATTATTCCCAGAGTCACTGCATTTCACTGAATTATTCCCAGAGTCACTGCATTTCACTGAATTATTCCTAGAGTCACTGCATTTCACTGAATTATTCCCAGAGTCACTGCATTTCACTGAATTATTCCCAGAGTCACTGCATTTCACTGAATTATTCCCAGAGTCACTGCATTTCACTGAATTATTCCCAGAGTCACTGCATGTCACTGAATTATTCCCAGAGTCACTGCATGTCACTGAATTATTCCCAGAGTCACTGCATGTCACTGAATTATTCCCAGAGTCACTGCATTTCACTGAATTATTCCCAGAGTCACTGCATTTCACTGAATTATTCCCAGAGTCACTGCATTTCACTGAATTATTCCCAGAGTCACTGCATGTCACTGAATTATTCCCAGAGTCACTGCATGTCACTGAATTATTCCCAGAGTCACTGCATTTCACTGAATTATTCCCAGAGTCACTGCATGTCACTGAATTATTCCCAGAGTCACTGCATGTCACTGAATTATCCCCAGAGTCACTGCATGTCACTGAATTATTCCCAGAGTCACTGCATTTCACTGAATTATTCCCAGAGTCACTGCATGTCACTGAATTATTCCCAGAGTCACTGCATGTCACTGAATTATTCCCAGAGTCACTGCATGTCACTGAATTATTCCCAGAGTCACTGCATTTCACTGAATTATCCCCAGAGTCACTGCATGTCACTGAATTATTCCCAGAGTCACTGCATGTCACTGAATTATTCCCAGAGTCACTGCATGTCACTGAATTATTCCCAGAGTCACTGCATGTCACTGAATTATTTCCAGAGTCACTGCATGTCACTGAATTATTCCCAGAGTCACTGCATTTCACTGAATTATTCCCAGAGCCACTGCATGTCACTGAATTATTCCCAGAGTCACTGCATTTCACTGAATTATTCCCAGAGTCACTGCATGTCACTGAATTATTCCCAGAGTCACTGCATGTCACTGAATTATTCCCAGAGTCACTGCATGTCACTGAATTATTCCCAGAGTCACTGCATTTCACTGAATTATTCCCAGAGTCACTGCATGTCACTGAATTATTCCCAGAGTCACTGCATTTCACTGAATTATTCCCAGAGTCACTGCATGTCACTGAATTATTCCCAGAGTCACTGTATTTCACTGAATTATCCCCAGAGTCACTGCATGTCACTGAATTATCCCCAGAGTCACTGCATGTCACTGAATTATTCCCAGAGTCACTGCATGTCGCTGAATTATTCCCAGAGTCACTGCATTTCACTGAATTATTCCCAGAGTCACTGCATGTCACTGAATTATTCCCAGAGTCACTGCATTTCACTGAATTATTCCCAGAGTCACTGCATGTCACTGAATTATTCCCAGAGTCACTGCATTTCACTGAATTATTCCCAGAGTCACTGCATGTCACTGAATTATTCCCAGAGTCACTGCATGTCACTGAATTATTCCCAGAGTCACTGCATTTCACTGAATTATTCCCAGAGTCACTGCATGTCACTGAATTATTCCCAGAGTCACTGCATGTCACTGAATTATTCCCAGAGTCACTGCATTTCACTGAATTATCCCCAGAGTCACTGCATGTCACTGAATTATTCCCAGAGTCACTGCATGTCACTGAATTATTCCCAGAGTCACTGCATGTCACTGAATTATTCCCAGAGTCACTGCATTTCACTGAATTATCCCCAGAGTCACTGCATGTCACTGAATTATTCCCAGAGTCACTGCATGTCACTGAATTATTCCCAGAGTCACTGCATGTCGCTGAATTATTCCCAGAGTCACTGCATTTCACTGAATTATTCCCAGAGTCACTGCATGTCACTGAATTATTCCCAGAGTCACTGCATGTCACTGAATTATTCCCAGAGTAACTGCATTTCACTGAATTATTCCCAGAGTCACTGCATGTCACTGAATTATTCCCAGAGTCACTGCATTTCACTGAATTATTCCCAGAGTCACTGCATTTCACTGAATTATTCCCAGAGTCACTGAATGTCACTGAATTATTCCCAGAGTCACTGCATTTCACTGAATTATTTCCAGAGTCACTGCATGTCACTGAATTATTCCCAGAGTAACTGCATGTCACTGAATTATTCCCAGAGTCACTTCATTTCACTGAATTATGCCCAGAGTCACTGCATGTCACTGAATTATTCCCAGAGTCACTGCATGTCACTGAATTATTCCGAGAGTCACTGCATGTCACTGAATTATTCCCAGAGTCACTGCATGTCACTGAATTATTCCCAGAGTCACTTCATTTCACTGAATTATGCCCAGAGTCACTGCATGTCACTGAATTATTCCCAGAGTCACTGCATTTCACTGAATTATTCCCAGAGTCACTGCATGTCACTGAATTATTCCGAGAGTCACTGCATGTCACTGAATTATTCCCAGAGTCACTGCATGTCACTGAATTATTCCCAGAGTCACTGCATGTCACTGAATTATTCCCAGAGTCACTGAATGTCACTGAATTATTCCCAGAGTCACTGCATGTCACTGAATTATTCCCAGAGTCACTGCATTTCACTGAATTATTCCCAGAGTCACTGCATGTCACTGAATTATTCCCAGAGTCACTGCATGTCACTGAATTATTCCCAGAGTCACTGCATTTCACTGAATTATTCCCAGAGTCACTGCATGTCACTGAATTATTCCCAGAGTCACTGCATGTCACTGAATTATTCCCAGAGTCACTGCATTTCACTGAATTATCCCCAGAGTCACTGCATGTCACTGAATTATTCCCAGAGTCACTGCATGTCACTGAATTATTCCCAGAGTCACTGCATGTCACTGAATTATTCCCAGAGTCACTGCATTTCACTGAATTATCCCCAGAGTCACTGCATGTCACTGAATTATTCCCAGAGTCACTGCATGTCACTGAATTATTCCCAGAGTCACTGCATGTCGCTGAATTATTCCCAGAGTCACTGCATTTCACTGAATTATTCCCAGAGTCACTGCATGTCACTGAATTATTCCCAGAGTCACTGCATGTCACTGAATTATTCCCAGAGTCACTGCATTTCACTGAATTATTCCCAGAGTCACTGCATGTCACTGAATTATTCCCAGAGTCACTGCATGTCACTGAATTATTCCCAGAGTCACTGCATTTCACTGAATTATTCCCAGAGTCACTGCATTTCACTGAATTATTCCCAGAGTCACTGAATGTCACTGAATTATTCCCAGAGTCACTGCATGTCACTGAATTATTCCCAGAGTCACTGCATTTCACTGAATTATTCCCAGAGTCACTGAATGTCACTGAATTATTCCCAGAGTCACTGCATGTCACTGAATTATTCCCAGAGTCACTGCATGTCACTGAATTATTCCCAGAGTCACTGCATTTCACTGAATTATTCCCAGAGTCACTGCATGTCACTGAATTATTCCCAGAGTCACTGCATTTCACTGAATTATTCCCAGAGTCACTGCATGTCACTGAATTATTCCCAGAGTCACTGCATTTCACTGAATTATCCCCAGAGTCACTGCATGTCACTGAATTATCCCCAGAGTCACTGCATGTCACTGAATTATTCCCAGAGTCACTGCATGTCGCTGAATTATTCCCAGAGTCACTGCATTTCACTGAATTATTCCCAGAGTCACTGCATGTCACTGAATTATTCCCAGAGTCACTGCATGTCACTGAATTATTCCCAGAGTCACTGCATTTCACTGAATTATTCCCAGAGTCACTGCATGTCACTGAATTATTCCCAGAGTCACTGCATGTCACTGAATTATTCCCAGAGTCACTGCATTTCACTGAATTATTCCCAGAGTCACTGCATGTCACTGAATTATTCCCAGAGTCACTGCATGTCACTGAATTATCCCCAGAGTCACTGCATGTCACTGAATTATTCCCAGAGTCACTGCATGTCACTGAATTATTCCCAGAGTCACTGCATGTCGCTGAATTATTCCCAGAGTCACTGCATTTCACTGAATTATTCCCAGAGTCACTGCATGTCACTGAATTATTCCCAGAGTCACTGCATGTCACTGAATTATTCCCAGAGTCACTGCATTTCACTGAATTATTCCCAGAGTCACTGCATGTCACTGAATTATTCCCAGAGTCACTGCATGTCACTGAATTATTCCCAGAGTCACTGCATTTCACTGAATTATTCCCAGAGTCACTGAATGTCACTGAATTATTCCCAGAGTCACTGCATGTCACTGAATTATTCCCAGAGTCACTGCATTTCACTGAATTATTCCCAGAGTCACTGCATGTCACTGAATTATTCCCAGAGTCACTGCATTTCACTGAATTATTCCCAGAGTCACTGCATGTCACTGAATTATTCCCAGAGTCACTGCATTTCACTGAATTATCCCCAGAGTCACTGCATGTCACTGAATTATCCCCAGAGTCACTGCATGTCACTGAATTATTCCCAGAGTCACTGCATGTCGCTGAATTATTCCCAGAGTCACTGCATTTCACTGAATTATTCCCAGAGTCACTGCATGTCACTGAATTATTCCCAGAGTCACTGCATTTCACTGAATTATCCCCAGAGTCACTGCATGTCACTGAATTATCCCCAGAGTCACTGCATGTCACTGAATTATTCCCAGAGTCACTGCATGTCGCTGAATTATTCCCAGAGTCACTGCATGTCACTGAATTATTCCCAGAGTCACTGCATGTCACTGAATTATTCCCAGAGTCACTGCATTTCACTGAATTATTCCCAGAGTCACTGCATTTCACTGAATTATTTCCAGAGTCACTGCATGTCACTGAATTATTCCCAGAGTCACTGCATGTCACTGAATTATTCCCAGAGTCACTGCATGTCACTGAATTATTCCCAGAGTCACTGCATTTCACTGAATTATTCCCAGTCAGTGCATGTCACTGAATTATTCCCAGAGTCACTGCATGTCACTGAATTATTCCCAGTCACTGCATTTCATTGAATTATTCCCAGTCACTGCATTTCACTGAATTATTCCCAGAGTCACTGCATGTCACTGAATTATTCCCAGAGTCACTGCATGTCACAATTATTCCCAGAGTCACTGCAAGTCACTGAATTATTCCCAGAGTCACTGCATGTCACTGAATTATTCCCAGAGTAACTGCATTTCACTGAATTATTCCCAGAGTCACTGCATGTCACTGAATTATTCCCAGAGTCACTGCATTTCACTGAATTATTCCCAGAGTCACTGCATTTCACTGAATTATTCCCAGAGTCACTGAATGTCACTGAATTATTCCCAGAGTCACTGCATTTCACTGAATTATTTCCAGAGTCACTGCATGTCACTGAATTATTCCCAGAGTAACTGCATGTCACTGAATTATTCCCAGAGTCACTTCATTTCACTGAATTATGCCCAGAGTCACTGCATGTCACTGAATTATTCCCAGAGTCACTGCATGTCACTGAATTATTCCGAGAGTCACTGCATGTCACTGAATTATTCCCAGAGTCACTGCATGTCACTGAATTATTCCCAGAGTCACTTCATTTCACTGAATTATGCCCAGAGTCACTGCATGTCACTGAATTATTCCCAGAGTCACTGCATTTCACTGAATTATTCCCAGAGTCACTGCATGTCACTGAATTATTCCGAGAGTCACTGCATGTCACTGAATTATTCCCAGAGTCACTGCATGTCACTGAATTATTCCCAGAGTCACTGCATGTCACTGAATTATTCCCAGAGTCACTGCATTTCACTGAATTATTCCCAGAGTCACTGCATTTCAGTGAATTATTCCCAAAGTCACTGCATTTCACTGAATTATTCCCAGAGTCACTGCATTTCACTGAATTATTCCCAGAATCACTGCATGTCACTGAATTATTCCCAGAGTCACTGCATTTCACTGAATTATTTCCAGAGTCACTGCAGTTCAGTGAATTATTCCCAGAGTCACTGCATTTCACTGAATTATTTCCAGAGTCACTGCAGTTCAGTGAATTATTCCCAGAGTCACTGCATTTCACTGAATTATTTCCAGAGTAACTGCATTTCACTGAATTATGTCCAGAGTCACTGCATTTCACTGAATTATTTCCAGAGTCACTGCAGTTCAGTGAATTATTCCCAGAGTCACTGCATTTCACTGAATTATTTCCAGAGTCACTGCATTTCACTGAATTATGTCCAGAGTCACTGCATTTCACTGAATTATTCCCAGAGTCACTGCATGTCACTGAATTATTCCCAGAGTCACTGCATGTCACTGAATTATTCCCAGAGTCACTGCATTTCACTGAATTATTTCCAGAGTCACTGCATTTCACTGAATTATTTCCAGAGTCACTGCAGTTCAGTGAATTATTCCCAGAGTCACTGCATTTCACTGAATTATTCCCAGAGTCACTGCATTTCAGTGAATTATTCCCAGAGTCACTGCATTTCACTGAATTATTCCCAGAATCACTGCATTTCACTGAATTATTCCCAGAGTCACTGCATGTCACTGAATTAATCCCAGAGTCACTGCATTTCACGGAATTATTTCCAAAGTCACTGCAGTTCAGTGAAATATTCCCAGAGTCACTGCATTTCACTGCATTATTTCCAGAGTCACTGCAGTTCAGTGAATTATTCCCAGAGTCACTGCATGTCACTGAATTATTCCCAGAGTCACTGCATTTCACTGAATTATTTCCAGAGTCACTGCAGTTCAGTGAATTATTCCCAGAGTCACTGCATTTCACTGAATTATTTCCAGAGTCACTGCAGTTCAGTGAATTATTCCCAGAGTCACTGCATTTCACTGATTTCCAGAGTAACTGCATTTCACTGAATTATGTCCAGAGTCACTGCATTTCACTGAATTATTTCCAGAGTCACTGCAGTTCAGTGAATTATTCCCAGAGTCACTGCATTTCACTGAATTATTTCCAGAGTCACTGCATTTCACTGAATTATGTCCAGAGTCACTGCATTTCACGGAATTATTCCCAGCGTCACTGCATGTCACTGAATTATTCCCAGAGTCACTGCATGTCACTGAATTATTCCCAGAGTCACTGCATGTCACTGAATTATTCCCAGAGTCACTGCATTTCACTGAATTATTTCCAGAGTCACTGCATTTCACTGAATTATTTCCAGAGTCACTGCAGTTCAGTGAATTATTCCCAGAGTCACTGCATTTCACTGAATTATTTCCAGAGTCACTGCATGTCACTGAATTATTCCCAGAGTAACTGCATGTCACTGAATTATTCCCAGAGTCACTTCATTTCACTGAATTATGCCCAGAGTCACTGCATGTCACTGAATTATTCCCAGAGTCACTGCATGTCACTGAATTATTCCGAGAGTCACTGCATGTCACTGAATTATTCCCAGAGTCACTGCATGTCACTGAATTATTCCCAGAGTCACTTCATTTCACTGAATTATGCCCAGAGTCACTGCATGTCACTGAATTATTCCCAGAGTCACTGCATTTCACTGAATTATTCCCAGAGTCACTGCATGTCACTGAATTATTCCGAGAGTCACTGCATGTCACTGAATTATTCCCAGAGTCACTGCATGTCACTGAATTATTCCCAGAGTCACTGCATGTCACTGAATTATTCCCAGAGTCACTGCATTTCACTGAATTATTCCCAGAGTCACTGCATTTCAGTGAATTATTCCCAAAGTCACTGCATTTCACTGAATTATTCCCAGAGTCACTGCATTTCACTGAATTATTCCCAGAATCACTGCATGTCACTGAATTATTCCCAGAGTCACTGCATTTCACTGAATTATTTCCAGAGTCACTGCAGTTCAGTGAATTATTCCCAGAGTCACTGCATTTCACTGAATTATTTCCAGAGTCACTGCAGTTCAGTGAATTATTCCCAGAGTCACTGCATTTCACTGAATTATTTCCAGAGTAACTGCATTTCACTGAATTATGTCCAGAGTCACTGCATTTCACTGAATTATTTCCAGAGTCACTGCAGTTCAGTGAATTATTCCCAGAGTCACTGCATTTCACTGAATTATTTCCAGAGTCACTGCATTTCACTGAATTATGTCCAGAGTCACTGCATTTCACTGAATTATTCCCAGAGTCACTGCATGTCACTGAATTATTCCCAGAGTCACTGCATGTCACTGAATTATTCCCAGAGTCACTGCATTTCACTGAATTATTTCCAGAGTCACTGCATTTCACTGAATTATTTCCAGAGGCACTGCAGTTCAGTGAATTATTCCCAGAGTCACTGCATTTCACTGAATTATTCCCAGAGTCACTGCATTTCAGTGAATTATCCCCAGAGTCACTGCATGTCACTGAATTATTCCCAGAGTCACTGCATGTCACTGAATTATTCCCAGAGTCACTGCATGTCACTGAATTATTCCCAGAGTCACTGCATTTCACTGAATTATTCCCAGAGTCACTGCATTTCACTGAATTATCCCCAGAGTCACTGCATGTCACTGAATTATTCCCAGAGTCACTGCATGTCGCTGAATTATTCCCAGAGTCACTGCATGTCGCTGAATTATTCCCAGAGTCACTGCATTTCACTGAATTATTCCCAGAGTCACTGCATGTCACTGAATTATTCCCAGAGTCACTGCATGTCACTGAATTATTCCCAGAGTCACTGCATTTCACTGAATTATTCCCAGAGTCACTGCATGTCACTGAATTATTCCCAGAGTCACTGCATGTCACTGAATTATTCCCAGAGTCACTGCATTTCACTGAATTATTCCCAGAGTCACTGCATTTCACTGAATTATTCCTAGAGTCACTGCATTTCACTGAATTATTCCCAGAGTCACTGCATTTCACTGAATTATTCCCAGAGTCACTGCATTTCACTGAATTATTCCCAGAGTCACTGCATTTCACTGAATTATTCCCAGAGTCACTGCATGTCACTGAATTATTCCCAGAGTCACTGCATGTCACTGAATTATTCCCAGAGTCACTGCATGTCACTGAATTATTCCCAGAGTCACTGCATTTCACTGAATTATTCCCAGAGTCACTGCATTTCACTGAATTATTCCCAGAGTCACTGCATTTCACTGAATTATTCCCAGAGTCACTGCATGTCACTGAATTATTCCCAGAGTCACTGCATGTCACTGAATTATTCCCAGAGTCACTGCATTTCACTGAATTATTCCCAGAGTCACTGCATGTCACTGAATTATTCCCAGAGTCACTGCATGTCACTGAATTATCCCCAGAGTCACTGCATGTCACTGAATTATTCCCAGAGTCACTGCATTTCACTGAATTATTCCCAGAGTCACTGCATGTCGCTGAATTATTCCCAGAGTCACTGCATTTCACTGAATTATTCCCAGAGTCACTGCATGTCACTGAATTATTCCCAGAGTCACTGCATTTCACTGAATTATTCCCAGAGTCACTGCATGTCACTGAATTATTCCCAGAGTCACTGCATTTCACTGAATTATTCCCAGAGTCACTGCATGTCACTGAATTATTCCCAGAGTCACTGCATGTCACTGAATTATTCCCAGAGTCACTGCATTTCACTGAATTATTCCCAGAGTCACTGCATGTCACTGAATTATTCCCAGAGTCACTGCATGTCACTGAATTATTCCCAGAGTCACTGCATTTCACTGAATTATCCCCAGAGTCACTGCATGTCACTGAATTATTCCCAGAGTCACTGCATGTCACTGAATTATTCCCAGAGTCACTGCATGTCACTGAATTATTCCCAGAGTCACTGCATTTCACTGAATTATCCCCAGAGTCACTGCATGTCACTGAATTATTCCCAGAGTCACTGCATGTCACTGAATTATTCCCAGAGTCACTGCATGTCGCTGAATTATTCCCAGAGTCACTGCATTTCACTGAATTATTCCCAGAGTCACTGCATGTCACTGAATTATTCCCAGAGTCACTGCATGTCACTGAATTATTCCCAGAGTCACTGCATTTCACTGAATTATTCCCAGAGTCACTGCATGTCACTGAATTATTCCCAGAGTCACTGCATGTCACTGAATTATTCCCAGAGTCACTGCATTTCACTGAATTATTCCCAGAGTCACTGCATTTCACTGAATTATTCCCAGAGTCACTGAATGTCACTGAATTATTCCCAGAGTCACTGCATGTCACTGAATTATTCCCAGAGTCACTGCATTTCACTGAATTATTCCCAGAGTCACTGAATGTCACTGAATTATTCCCAGAGTCACTGCATGTCACTGAATTATTCCCAGAGTCACTGCATGTCACTGAATTATTCCCAGAGTCACTGCATTTCACTGAATTATTCCCAGAGTCACTGCATGTCACTGAATTATTCCCAGAGTCACTGCATTTCACTGAATTATTCCCAGAGTCACTGCATGTCACTGAATTATTCCCAGAGTCACTGCATTTCACTGAATTATCCCCAGAGTCACTGCATGTCACTGAATTATCCCCAGAGTCACTGCATGTCACTGAATTATTCCCAGAGTCACTGCATGTCGCTGAATTATTCCCAGAGTCACTGCATTTCACTGAATTATTCCCAGAGTCACTGCATGTCACTGAATTATTCCCAGAGTCACTGCATGTCACTGAATTATTCCCAGAGTCACTGCATTTCACTGAATTATTCCCAGAGTCACTGCATGTCACTGAATTATTCCCAGAGTCACTGCATGTCACTGAATTATTCCCAGAGTCACTGCATTTCACTGAATTATTCCCAGAGTCACTGCATGTCACTGAATTATTCCCAGAGTCACTGCATGTCACTGAATTATCCCCAGAGTCACTGCATGTCACTGAATTATTCCCAGAGTCACTGCATGTCACTGAATTATTCCCAGAGTCACTGCATGTCGCTGAATTATTCCCAGAGTCACTGCATTTCACTGAATTATTCCCAGAGTCACTGCATGTCACTGAATTATTCCCAGAGTCACTGCATGTCACTGAATTATTCCCAGAGTCACTGCATTTCACTGAATTATTCCCAGAGTCACTGCATGTCACTGAATTATTCCCAGAGTCACTGCATGTCACTGAATTATTCCCAGAGTCACTGCATTTCACTGAATTATTCCCAGAGTCACTGAATGTCACTGAATTATTCCCAGAGTCACTGCATGTCACTGAATTATTCCCAGAGTCACTGCATTTCACTGAATTATTCCCAGAGTCACTGCATGTCACTGAATTATTCCCAGAGTCACTGCATTTCACTGAATTATTCCCAGAGTCACTGCATGTCACTGAATTATTCCCAGAGTCACTGCATTTCACTGAATTATCCCCAGAGTCACTGCATGTCACTGAATTATCCCCAGAGTCACTGCATGTCACTGAATTATTCCCAGAGTCACTGCATGTCGCTGAATTATTCCCAGAGTCACTGCATTTCACTGAATTATTCCCAGAGTCACTGCATGTCACTGAATTATTCCCAGAGTCACTGCATTTCACTGAATTATCCCCAGAGTCACTGCATGTCACTGAATTATCCCCAGAGTCACTGCATGTCACTGAATTATTCCCAGAGTCACTGCATGTCGCTGAATTATTCCCAGAGTCACTGCATGTCACTGAATTATTCCCAGAGTCACTGCATGTCACTGAATTATTCCCAGAGTCACTGCATTTCACTGAATTATTCCCAGAGTCACTGCATTTCACTGAATTATTTCCAGAGTCACTGCATGTCACTGAATTATTCCCAGAGTCACTGCATGTCACTGAATTATTCCCAGAGTCACTGCATGTCACTGAATTATTCCCAGAGTCACTGCATTTCACTGAATTATTCCCAGTCAGTGCATGTCACTGAATTATTCCCAGAGTCACTGCATGTCACTGAATTATTCCCAGTCACTGCATTTCATTGAATTATTCCCAGTCACTGCATTTCACTGAATTATTCCCAGAGTCACTGCATGTCACTGAATTATTCCCAGAGTCACTGCATGTCACAATTATTCCCAGAGTCACTGCAAGTCACTGAATTATTCCCAGAGTCACTGCATGTCACTGAATTATTCCCAGAGTAACTGCATTTCACTGAATTATTCCCAGAGTCACTGCATGTCACTGAATTATTCCCAGAGTCACTGCATTTCACTGAATTATTCCCAGAGTCACTGCATTTCACTGAATTATTCCCAGAGTCACTGAATGTCACTGAATTATTCCCAGAGTCACTGCATTTCACTGAATTATTTCCAGAGTCACTGCATGTCACTGAATTATTCCCAGAGTAACTGCATGTCACTGAATTATTCCCAGAGTCACTTCATTTCACTGAATTATGCCCAGAGTCACTGCATGTCACTGAATTATTCCCAGAGTCACTGCATGTCACTGAATTATTCCGAGAGTCACTGCATGTCACTGAATTATTCCCAGAGTCACTGCATGTCACTGAATTATTCCCAGAGTCACTTCATTTCACTGAATTATGCCCAGAGTCACTGCATGTCACTGAATTATTCCCAGAGTCACTGCATTTCACTGAATTATTCCCAGAGTCACTGCATGTCACTGAATTATTCCGAGAGTCACTGCATGTCACTGAATTATTCCCAGAGTCACTGCATGTCACTGAATTATTCCCAGAGTCACTGCATGTCACTGAATTATTCCCAGAGTCACTGCATTTCACTGAATTATTCCCAGAGTCACTGCATTTCAGTGAATTATTCCCAAAGTCACTGCATTTCACTGAATTATTCCCAGAGTCACTGCATTTCACTGAATTATTCCCAGAATCACTGCATGTCACTGAATTATTCCCAGAGTCACTGCATTTCACTGAATTATTTCCAGAGTCACTGCAGTTCAGTGAATTATTCCCAGAGTCACTGCATTTCACTGAATTATTTCCAGAGTCACTGCAGTTCAGTGAATTATTCCCAGAGTCACTGCATTTCACTGAATTATTTCCAGAGTAACTGCATTTCACTGAATTATGTCCAGAGTCACTGCATTTCACTGAATTATTTCCAGAGTCACTGCAGTTCAGTGAATTATTCCCAGAGTCACTGCATTTCACTGAATTATTTCCAGAGTCACTGCATTTCACTGAATTATGTCCAGAGTCACTGCATTTCACTGAATTATTCCCAGAGTCACTGCATGTCACTGAATTATTCCCAGAGTCACTGCATGTCACTGAATTATTCCCAGAGTCACTGCATTTCACTGAATTATTTCCAGAGTCACTGCATTTCACTGAATTATTTCCAGAGTCACTGCAGTTCAGTGAATTATTCCCAGAGTCACTGCATTTCACTGAATTATTCCCAGAGTCACTGCATTTCAGTGAATTATTCCCAGAGTCACTGCATTTCACTGAATTATTCCCAGAATCACTGCATTTCACTGAATTATTCCCAGAGTCACTGCATGTCACTGAATTAATCCCAGAGTCACTGCATTTCACGGAATTATTTCCAAAGTCACTGCAGTTCAGTGAAATATTCCCAGAGTCACTGCATTTCACTGCATTATTTCCAGAGTCACTGCAGTTCAGTGAATTATTCCCAGAGTCACTGCATGTCACTGAATTATTCCCAGAGTCACTGCATTTCACTGAATTATTTCCAGAGTCACTGCAGTTCAGTGAATTATTCCCAGAGTCACTGCATTTCACTGAATTATTTCCAGAGTCACTGCAGTTCAGTGAATTATTCCCAGAGTCACTGCATTTCACTGATTTCCAGAGTAACTGCATTTCACTGAATTATGTCCAGAGTCACTGCATTTCACTGAATTATTTCCAGAGTCACTGCAGTTCAGTGAATTATTCCCAGAGTCACTGCATTTCACTGAATTATTTCCAGAGTCACTGCATTTCACTGAATTATGTCCAGAGTCACTGCATTTCACGGAATTATTCCCAGCGTCACTGCATGTCACTGAATTATTCCCAGAGTCACTGCATGTCACTGAATTATTCCCAGAGTCACTGCATGTCACTGAATTATTCCCAGAGTCACTGCATTTCACTGAATTATTTCCAGAGTCACTGCATTTCACTGAATTATTTCCAGAGTCACTGCAGTTCAGTGAATTATTCCCAGAGTCACTGCATTTCACTGAATTATTCCCAGAGTCACTGCATTTCAGTGAATTATTCCCAGAGTCACTGCATTTCACTGATTTATTCCCAGAATCACTGCATTTCACTGAATTATTCCCAGAGTCACTGCATGTCACTGAATTAATCCCAGAGTCACTGCATTTCACGGAATTATTTCCAAAGTCACTGCAGTTCAGTGAAATATTCCCAGAGGCACTGCATTTCACTGCATTATTTCCAGAGTCACTGCAGTTCAGTGAATTATTCCCAGAGTCACTGCATTTCACTGAATTATTTCCAGAGTCACTGCATTTCACTGAATTATGTCCAGAGTCACTGCATTTCACTGAATTATTCCCAGAGTCACTGCATTTCAGTGAATTATTCCCAGAGTCACTGCATTTCAGTGAATTATTCCCAGAGTGACTGCATTTCACTGAATTATTTCCAGAGTCACTGCATGTCACTGAATTATTTCCAGAGTCACTGCATGTCACTGAATTATTCCCAGAGTCACTGCATGTCACTGAATTATTCCCAGAGTCACTGCATGTCACTGAATTATTCCCAGAGTCATTGCATTTCACTGAATTATTCCCAGAGTCACTGCATTTCACTGAATTATTCCCAGAGTCACTGCATTTCACTGAATTATTCCCAGAGTCACTGCATTTCACGGAATTATTCCCAGAGTCACTGCATGTCACTGAATTATTCCCAGAGTCACTGCATTTCACTGAATTATTCCCAGAGTCACTGCATTTCACTGAATTATTCCCAGAGTCACTGCATGTCACTGAATTATTCCCAGAGTCACTGCATGTCACAATTATTCCCAGAGTCACTGCAAGTCACTGAATTATTCCCAGAGTCACTGCATGTCACTGAATTATTCCCAGAGTCACTGCATTTCACGGAATTATTCCCAGAGTCACTGCATGTCACTGAATTATTCCCAGAGTCACTGCATTTCACTGAATTATTCCCAGAGTCACTGCATGTCACTGAATTATTCCCAGAGTCACTGCATTTCACTGAATTATTCCCAGAGTCACTGCATGTCACTGAATTATTCCGAGAGTCACTGCATGTCACTGAATTATTCCCAGAGTCACTGCATGTCACTGAATTATTCCCAGAGTCACTGCATGTCACTGAATTATTCCCAGAGTCACTGCATTTCACTGAATTATTCCCAGAGTCACTGCATTTCAGTGAATTATTCCCAAAGTCACTGCATTTCACTGAATTATTCCCAGAGTCACTGCATTTCACTGAATTATTCCCAGAATCACTGCATGTCACTGAATTATTCCCAGAGTCACTGCATTTCACTGAATTATTTCCAGAGTCACTGCAGTTCAGTGAATTATTCCCAGAGTCACTGCATTTCACTGAATTATTTCCAGAGTCACTGCAGTTCAGTGAATTATTCCCAGAGTCACTGCATTTCACTGAATTATTTCCAGAGTAACTGCATTTCACTGAATTATGTCCAGAGTCACTGCATTTCACTGAATTATTTCCAGAGTCACTGCAGTTCAGTGAATTATTCCCAGAGTCACTGCATTTCACTGAATTATTTCCAGAGTCACTGCATTTCACTGAATTATGTCCAGAGTCACTGCATTTCACTGAATTATTCCCAGAGTCACTGCATGTCACTGAATTATTCCCAGAGTCACTGCATGTCACTGAATTATTCCCAGAGTCACTGCATTTCACTGAATTATTTCCAGAGTCACTGCATTTCACTGAATTATTTCCAGAGGCACTGCAGTTCAGTGAATTATTCCCAGAGTCACTGCATTTCACTGAATTATTCCCAGAGTCACTGCATTTCAGTGAATTATCCCCAGAGTCACTGCATGTCACTGAATTATTCCCAGAGTCACTGCATGTCACTGAATTATTCCCAGAGTCACTGCATGTCACTGAATTATTCCCAGAGTCACTGCATTTCACTGAATTATTCCCAGAGTCACTGCATTTCACTGAATTATCCCCAGAGTCACTGCATGTCACTGAATTATTCCCAGAGTCACTGCATGTCGCTGAATTATTCCCAGAGTCACTGCATGTCGCTGAATTATTCCCAGAGTCACTGCATTTCACTGAATTATTCCCAGAGTCACTGCATGTCACTGAATTATTCCCAGAGTCACTGCATGTCACTGAATTATTCCCAGAGTCACTGCATTTCACTGAATTATTCCCAGAGTCACTGCATGTCACTGAATTATTCCCAGAGTCACTGCATGTCACTGAATTATTCCCAGAGTCACTGCATTTCACTGAATTATTCCCAGAGTCACTGCATTTCACTGAATTATTCCTAGAGTCACTGCATTTCACTGAATTATTCCCAGAGTCACTGCATTTCACTGAATTATTCCCAGAGTCACTGCATTTCACTGAATTATTCCCAGAGTCACTGCATTTCACTGAATTATTCCCAGAGTCACTGCATGTCACTGAATTATTCCCAGAGTCACTGCATGTCACTGAATTATTCCCAGAGTCACTGCATGTCACTGAATTATTCCCAGAGTCACTGCATTTCACTGAATTATTCCCAGAGTCACTGCATTTCACTGAATTATTCCCAGAGTCACTGCATTTCACTGAATTATTCCCAGAGTCACTGCATGTCACTGAATTATTCCCAGAGTCACTGCATGTCACTGAATTATTCCCAGAGTCACTGCATTTCACTGAATTATTCCCAGAGTCACTGCATGTCACTGAATTATTCCCAGAGTCACTGCATGTCACTGAATTATCCCCAGAGTCACTGCATGTCACTGAATTATTCCCAGAGTCACTGCATTTCACTGAATTATTCCCAGAGTCACTGCATGTCACTGAATTATTCCCAGAGTCACTGCATGTCACTGAATTATTCCCAGAGTCACTGCATGTCACTGAATTATTCCCAGAGTCACTGCATTTCACTGAATTATCCCCAGAGTCACTGCATGTCACTGAATTATTCCCAGAGTCACTGCATGTCACTGAATTATTCCCAGAGTCACTGCATGTCACTGAATTATTCCCAGAGTCACTGCATGTCACTGAATTATTTCCAGAGTCACTGCATGTCACTGAATTATTCCCAGAGTCACTGCATTTCACTGAATTATTCCCAGAGCCACTGCATGTCACTGAATTATTCCCAGAGTCACTGCATTTCACTGAATTATTCCCAGAGTCACTGCATGTCACTGAATTATTCCCAGAGTCACTGCATGTCACTGAATTATTCCCAGAGTCACTGCATGTCACTGAATTATTCCCAGAGTCACTGCATTTCACTGAATTATTCCCAGAGTCACTGCATGTCACTGAATTATTCCCAGAGTCACTGCATTTCACTGAATTATTCCCAGAGTCACTGCATGTCACTGAATTATTCCCAGAGTCACTGTATTTCACTGAATTATCCCCAGAGTCACTGCATGTCACTGAATTATCCCCAGAGTCACTGCATGTCACTGAATTATTCCCAGAGTCACTGCATGTCGCTGAATTATTCCCAGAGTCACTGCATTTCACTGAATTATTCCCAGAGTCACTGCATGTCACTGAATTATTCCCAGAGTCACTGCATTTCACTGAATTATTCCCAGAGTCACTGCATGTCACTGAATTATTCCCAGAGTCACTGCATTTCACTGAATTATTCCCAGAGTCACTGCATGTCACTGAATTATTCCCAGAGTCACTGCATGTCACTGAATTATTCCCAGAGTCACTGCATTTCACTGAATTATTCCCAGAGTCACTGCATGTCACTGAATTATTCCCAGAGTCACTGCATGTCACTGAATTATTCCCAGAGTCACTGCATTTCACTGAATTATCCCCAGAGTCACTGCATGTCACTGAATTATTCCCAGAGTCACTGCATGTCACTGAATTATTCCCAGAGTCACTGCATGTCACTGAATTATTCCCAGAGTCACTGCATTTCACTGAATTATCCCCAGAGTCACTGCATGTCACTGAATTATTCCCAGAGTCACTGCATGTCACTGAATTATTCCCAGAGTCACTGCATGTCGCTGAATTATTCCCAGAGTCACTGCATTTCACTGAATTATTCCCAGAGTCACTGCATGTCACTGAATTATTCCCAGAGTCACTGCATGTCACTGAATTATTCCCAGAGTCACTGCATTTCACTGAATTATTCCCAGAGTCACTGCATGTCACTGAATTATTCCCAGAGTCACTGCATGTCACTGAATTATTCCCAGAGTCACTGCATTTCACTGAATTATTCCCAGAGTCACTGCATTTCACTGAATTATTCCCAGAGTCACTGAATGTCACTGAATTATTCCCAGAGTCACTGCATGTCACTGAATTATTCCCAGAGTCACTGCATTTCACTGAATTATTCCCAGAGTCACTGAATGTCACTGAATTATTCCCAGAGTCACTGCATGTCACTGAATTATTCCCAGAGTCACTGCATGTCACTGAATTATTCCCAGAGTCACTGCATTTCACTGAATTATTCCCAGAGTCACTGCATGTCACTGAATTATTCCCAGAGTCACTGCATTTCACTGAATTATTCCCAGAGTCACTGCATGTCACTGAATTATTCCCAGAGTCACTGCATTTCACTGAATTATCCCCAGAGTCACTGCATGTCACTGAATTATCCCCAGAGTCACTGCATGTCACTGAATTATTCCCAGAGTCACTGCATGTCGCTGAATTATTCCCAGAGTCACTGCATTTCACTGAATTATTCCCAGAGTCACTGCATGTCACTGAATTATTCCCAGAGTCACTGCATGTCACTGAATTATTCCCAGAGTCACTGCATTTCACTGAATTATTCCCAGAGTCACTGCATGTCACTGAATTATTCCCAGAGTCACTGCATGTCACTGAATTATTCCCAGAGTCACTGCATTTCACTGAATTATTCCCAGAGTCACTGCATGTCACTGAATTATTCCCAGAGTCACTGCATGTCACTGAATTATCCCCAGAGTCACTGCATGTCACTGAATTATTCCCAGAGTCACTGCATGTCACTGAATTATTCCCAGAGTCACTGCATGTCGCTGAATTATTCCCAGAGTCACTGCATTTCACTGAATTATTCCCAGAGTCACTGCATGTCACTGAATTATTCCCAGAGTCACTGCATGTCACTGAATTATTCCCAGAGTCACTGCATTTCACTGAATTATTCCCAGAGTCACTGCATGTCACTGAATTATTCCCAGAGTCACTGCATGTCACTGAATTATTCCCAGAGTCACTGCATTTCACTGAATTATTCCCAGAGTCACTGAATGTCACTGAATTATTCCCAGAGTCACTGCATGTCACTGAATTATTCCCAGAGTCACTGCATTTCACTGAATTATTCCCAGAGTCACTGCATGTCACTGAATTATTCCCAGAGTCACTGCATTTCACTGAATTATTCCCAGAGTCACTGCATGTCACTGAATTATTCCCAGAGTCACTGCATTTCACTGAATTATCCCCAGAGTCACTGCATGTCACTGAATTATCCCCAGAGTCACTGCATGTCACTGAATTATTCCCAGAGTCACTGCATGTCGCTGAATTATTCCCAGAGTCACTGCATTTCACTGAATTATTCCCAGAGTCACTGCATGTCACTGAATTATTCCCAGAGTCACTGCATTTCACTGAATTATCCCCAGAGTCACTGCATGTCACTGAATTATCCCCAGAGTCACTGCATGTCACTGAATTATTCCCAGAGTCACTGCATGTCGCTGAATTATTCCCAGAGTCACTGCATGTCACTGAATTATTCCCAGAGTCACTGCATGTCACTGAATTATTCCCAGAGTCACTGCATTTCACTGAATTATTCCCAGAGTCACTGCATTTCACTGAATTATTTCCAGAGTCACTGCATGTCACTGAATTATTCCCAGAGTCACTGCATGTCACTGAATTATTCCCAGAGTCACTGCATGTCACTGAATTATTCCCAGAGTCACTGCATTTCACTGAATTATTCCCAGTCAGTGCATGTCACTGAATTATTCCCAGAGTCACTGCATGTCACTGAATTATTCCCAGTCACTGCATTTCATTGAATTATTCCCAGTCACTGCATTTCACTGAATTATTCCCAGAGTCACTGCATGTCACTGAATTATTCCCAGAGTCACTGCATGTCACAATTATTCCCAGAGTCACTGCAAGTCACTGAATTATTCCCAGAGTCACTGCATGTCACTGAATTATTCCCAGAGTAACTGCATTTCACTGAATTATTCCCAGAGTCACTGCATGTCACTGAATTATTCCCAGAGTCACTGCATTTCACTGAATTATTCCCAGAGTCACTGCATTTCACTGAATTATTCCCAGAGTCACTGAATGTCACTGAATTATTCCCAGAGTCACTGCATTTCACTGAATTATTTCCAGAGTCACTGCATGTCACTGAATTATTCCCAGAGTAACTGCATGTCACTGAATTATTCCCAGAGTCACTTCATTTCACTGAATTATGCCCAGAGTCACTGCATGTCACTGAATTATTCCCAGAGTCACTGCATGTCACTGAATTATTCCGAGAGTCACTGCATGTCACTGAATTATTCCCAGAGTCACTGCATGTCACTGAATTATTCCCAGAGTCACTTCATTTCACTGAATTATGCCCAGAGTCACTGCATGTCACTGAATTATTCCCAGAGTCACTGCATTTCACTGAATTATTCCCAGAGTCACTGCATGTCACTGAATTATTCCGAGAGTCACTGCATGTCACTGAATTATTCCCAGAGTCACTGCATGTCACTGAATTATTCCCAGAGTCACTGCATGTCACTAAATTATTCCCAGAGTCACTGCATTTCACTGAATTATTCCCAGAGTCACTGCATTTCAGTGAATTATTCCCAAAGTCACTGCATTTCACTGAATTATTCCCAGAGTCACTGCATTTCACTGAATTATTCCCAGAATCACTGCATGTCACTGAATTATTCCCAGAGTCACTGCATTTCACTGAATTATTTCCAGAGTCACTGCAGTTCAGTGAATTATTCCCAGAGTCACTGCATTTCACTGAATTATTTCCAGAGTCACTGCAGTTCAGTGAATTATTCCCAGAGTCACTGCATTTCACTGAATTATTTCCAGAGTAACTGCATTTCACTGAATTATGTCCAGAGTCACTGCATTTCACTGAATTATTTCCAGAGTCACTGCAGTTCAGTGAATTATTCCCAGAGTCACTGCATTTCACTGAATTATTTCCAGAGTCACTGCATTTCACTGAATTATGTCCAGAGTCACTGCATTTCACTGAATTATTCCCAGAGTCACTGCATGTCACTGAATTATTCCCAGAGTCACTGCATGTCACTGAATTATTCCCAGAGTCACTGCATTTCACTGAATTATTTCCAGAGTCACTGCATTTCACTGAATTATTTCCAGAGTCACTGCAGTTCAGTGAATTATTCCCAGAGTCACTGCATTTCACTGAATTATTCCCAGAGTCACTGCATTTCAGTGAATTATTCCCAGAGTCACTGCATTTCACTGAATTATTCCCAGAATCACTGCATTTCACTGAATTATTCCCAGAGTCACTGCATGTCACTGAATTAATCCCAGAGTCACTGCATTTCACGGAATTATTTCCAAAGTCACTGCAGTTCAGTGAAATATTCCCAGAGTCACTGCATTTCACTGCATTATTTCCAGAGTCACTGCAGTTCAGTGAATTATTCCCAGAGTCACTGCATGTCACTGAATTATTCCCAGAGTCACTGCATTTCACTGAATTATTTCCAGAGTCACTGCAGTTCAGTGAATTATTCCCAGAGTCACTGCATTTCACTGAATTATTTCCAGAGTCACTGCAGTTCAGTGAATTATTCCCAGAGTCACTGCATTTCACTGATTTCCAGAGTAACTGCATTTCACTGAATTATGTCCAGAGTCACTGCATTTCACTGAATTATTTCCAGAGTCACTGCAGTTCAGTGAATTATTCCCAGAGTCACTGCATTTCACTGAATTATTTCCAGAGTCACTGCATTTCACTGAATTATGTCCAGAGTCACTGCATTTCACGGAATTATTCCCAGCGTCACTGCATGTCACTGAATTATTCCCAGAGTCACTGCATGTCACTGAATTATTCCCAGAGTCACTGCATGTCACTGAATTATTCCCAGAGTCACTGCATTTCACTGAATTATTTCCAGAGTCACTGCATTTCACTGAATTATTTCCAGAGTCACTGCAGTTCAGTGAATTATTCCCAGAGTCACTGCATTTCACTGAATTATTCCCAGAGTCACTGCATTTCAGTGAATTATTCCCAGAGTCACTGCATTTCACTGATTTATTCCCAGAATCACTGCATTTCACTGAATTATTCCCAGAGTCACTGCATGTCACTGAATTAATCCCAGAGTCACTGCATTTCACGGAATTATTTCCAAAGTCACTGCAGTTCAGTGAAATATTCCCAGAGGCACTGCATTTCACTGCATTATTTCCAGAGTCACTGCAGTTCAGTGAATTATTCCCAGAGTCACTGCATTTCACTGAATTATTTCCAGAGTCACTGCATTTCACTGAATTATGTCCAGAGTCACTGCATTTCACTGAATTATTCCCAGAGTCACTGCATTTCAGTGAATTATTCCCAGAGTCACTGCATTTCAGTGAATTATTCCCAGAGTGACTGCATTTCACTGAATTATTTCCAGAGTCACTGCATGTCACTGAATTATTTCCAGAGTCACTGCATGTCACTGAATTATTCCCAGAGTCACTGCATGTCACTGAATTATTCCCAGAGTCACTGCATGTCACTGAATTATTCCCAGAGTCATTGCATTTCACTGAATTATTCCCAGAGTCACTGCATTTCACTGAATTATTCCCAGAGTCACTGCATTTCACTGAATTATTCCCAGAGTCACTGCATTTCACGGAATTATTCCCAGAGTCACTGCATGTCACTGAATTATTCCCAGAGTCACTGCATTTCACTGAATTATTCCCAGAGTCACTGCATTTCACTGAATTATTCCCAGAGTCACTGCATGTCACTGAATTATTCCCAGAGTCACTGCATGTCACAATTATTCCCAGAGTCACTGCAAGTCACTGAATTATTCCCAGAGTCACTGCATGTCACTGAATTATTCCCAGAGTAACTGCATTTCACTGAATTATTCCCAGAGTCACTGCATGTCACTGAATTATTCCCAGAGTCACTGCATTTCACTGAATTATTCCCAGAGTCACTGCATTTCACTGAATTATTCCCAGAGTCACTGCATGTCACTGAATTATTCCCAGAGTCACTGCATTTAACTGAATTATTTCCAGAGTCACTGCATGTCACTGAATTATTCCCAGAGTAACTGCATGTCACTGAATTATTCCCAGAGTCACTTCATTTCACTGAATTATGCCCAGAGTCACTGCATGTCACTGAATTATTCCCAGAGTCACTGCATTTCACTGAATTATTTCCAGAGTCACTGCAGTTCAGTGAATTATTCCCAGAGTCACTGCATTTCACTGAATTATTTCCAGAGTCACTGCATTTCACTGAATTATGTCCAGAGTCACTGCATTTCACTGAATTATTCCCAGAGTCACTGCATGTCACTGAATTATTCCCAGAGTCACTGCATGTCACTGAATTATTCCCAGAGTCACTGCATGTCACTGAATTATCCCAGAGTCACTGCATTTCACTGAATTATTCCCAGAGTCACTGCATTTCACTGAATTATCCCCAGAGTCACTGCATGTCACTGAATTATTCCCAGAGTCACTGCATGTCGCTGAATTATTCCCAGAGTCACTGCATGTCGCTGAATTATTCCCAGAGTCACTGCATTTCACTGAATTATTCCCAGAGTCACTGCATGTCACTGAATTATTCCCAGAGTCACTGCATGTCACTGAATTATTCCCAGAGTCACTGCATTTCACTGAATTATTCCCAGAGTCACTGCATGTCACTGAATTATTCCCAGAGTCACTGCATGTCACTGAATTATTCCCAGAGTCACTGCATTTCACTGAATTATTCCCAGAGTCACTGCATTTCACTGAATTATTCCCAGAGTCACTGCATTTCACTGAATTATTCCCAGAGTCACTGCATTTCACTGAATTATTCCCAGAGTCACTGCATTTCACTGAATTATTCCCAGAGTCACTGCATTTCACTGAATTATTCCCAGAGTCACTGCATGTCACTGAATTATTCCCAGAGTCACTGCATGTCACTGAATTATTCCCAGAGTCACTGCATGTCACTGAATTATTCCCAGAGTCACTGCATTTCACTGAATTATTCCCAGAGTCACTGCATTTCACTGAATTATTCCCAGAGTCACTGCATTTCACTGAATTATTCCCAGAGTCACTGCATGTCACTGAATTATTCCCAGAGTCACTGCATGTCACTGAATTATTCCCAGAGTCACTGCATTTCACTGAATTATTCCCAGAGTCACTGCATGTCACTGAATTATTCCCAGAGTCACTGCATGTCACTGAATTATCCCCAGAGTCACTGCATGTCACTGAATTATTCCCAGAGTCACTGCATTTCACTGAATTATTCCCAGAGTCACTGCATGTCACTGAATTATTCCCAGAGTCACTGCATGTCACTGAATTATTCCCAGAGTCACTGCATGTCACTGAATTATTCCCAGAGTCACTGCATTTCACTGAATTATCCCCAGAGTCACTGCATGTCACTGAATTATTCCCAGAGTCACTGCATGTCACTGAATTATTCCCAGAGTCACTGCATGTCACTGAATTATTCCCAGAGTCACTGCATGTCACTGAATTATTTCCAGAGTCACTGCATGTCACTGAATTATTCCCAGAGTCACTGCATTTCACTGAATTATTCCCAGAGCCACTGCATGTCACTGAATTATTCCCAGAGTCACTGCATTTCACTGAATTATTCCCAGAGTCACTGCATGTCACTGAATTATTCCCAGAGTCACTGCATGTCACTGAATTATTCCCAGAGTCACTGCATGTCACTGAATTATTCCCAGAGTCACTGCATTTCACTGAATTATTCCCAGAGTCACTGCATGTCACTGAATTATTCCCAGAGTCACTGCATTTCACTGAATTATTCCCAGAGTCACTGCATGTCACTGAATTATTCCCAGAGTCACTGTATTTCACTGAATTATCCCCAGAGTCACTGCATGTCACTGAATTATCCCCAGAGTCACTGCATGTCACTGAATTATTCCCAGAGTCACTGCATGTCGCTGAATTATTCCCAGAGTCACTGCATTTCACTGAATTATTCCCAGAGTCACTGCATGTCACTGAATTATTCCCAGAGTCACTGCATTTCACTGAATTATTCCCAGAGTCACTGCATGTCACTGAATTATTCCCAGAGTCACTGCATTTCACTGAATTATTCCCAGAGTCACTGCATGTCACTGAATTATTCCCAGAGTCACTGCATGTCACTGAATTATTCCCAGAGTCACTGCATTTCACTGAATTATTCCCAGAGTCACTGCATGTCACTGAATTATTCCCAGAGTCACTGCATGTCACTGAATTATTCCCAGAGTCACTGCATTTCACTGAATTATCCCCAGAGTCACTGCATGTCACTGAATTATTCCCAGAGTCACTGCATGTCACTGAATTATTCCCAGAGTCACTGCATGTCACTGAATTATTCCCAGAGTCACTGCATTTCACTGAATTATCCCCAGAGTCACTGCATGTCACTGAATTATTCCCAGAGTCACTGCATGTCACTGAATTATTCCCAGAGTCACTGCATGTCGCTGAATTATTCCCAGAGTCACTGCATTTCACTGAATTATTCCCAGAGTCACTGCATGTCACTGAATTATTCCCAGAGTCACTGCATGTCACTGAATTATTCCCAGAGTCACTGCATTTCACTGAATTATTCCCAGAGTCACTGCATGTCACTGAATTATTCCCAGAGTCACTGCATGTCACTGAATTATTCCCAGAGTCACTGCATTTCACTGAATTATTCCCAGAGTCACTGCATTTCACTGAATTATTCCCAGAGTCACTGAATGTCACTGAATTATTCCCAGAGTCACTGCATGTCACTGAATTATTCCCAGAGTCACTGCATTTCACTGAATTATTCCCAGAGTCACTGAATGTCACTGAATTATTCCCAGAGTCACTGCATGTCACTGAATTATTCCCAGAGTCACTGCATGTCACTGAATTATTCCCAGAGTCACTGCATTTCACTGAATTATTCCCAGAGTCACTGCATGTCACTGAATTATTCCCAGAGTCACTGCATTTCACTGAATTATTCCCAGAGTCACTGCATGTCACTGAATTATTCCCAGAGTCACTGCATTTCACTGAATTATCCCCAGAGTCACTGCATGTCACTGAATTATCCCCAGAGTCACTGCATGTCACTGAATTATTCCCAGAGTCACTGCATGTCGCTGAATTATTCCCAGAGTCACTGCATTTCACTGAATTATTCCCAGAGTCACTGCATGTCACTGAATTATTCCCAGAGTCACTGCATGTCACTGAATTATTCCCAGAGTCACTGCATTTCACTGAATTATTCCCAGAGTCACTGCATGTCACTGAATTATTCCCAGAGTCACTGCATGTCACTGAATTATTCCCAGAGTCACTGCATTTCACTGAATTATTCCCAGAGTCACTGCATGTCACTGAATTATTCCCAGAGTCACTGCATGTCACTGAATTATCCCCAGAGTCACTGCATGTCACTGAATTATTCCCAGAGTCACTGCATGTCACTGAATTATTCCCAGAGTCACTGCATGTCGCTGAATTATTCCCAGAGTCACTGCATTTCACTGAATTATTCCCAGAGTCACTGCATGTCACTGAATTATTCCCAGAGTCACTGCATGTCACTGAATTATTCCCAGAGTCACTGCATTTCACTGAATTATTCCCAGAGTCACTGCATGTCACTGAATTATTCCCAGAGTCACTGCATGTCACTGAATTATTCCCAGAGTCACTGCATTTCACTGAATTATTCCCAGAGTCACTGAATGTCACTGAATTATTCCCAGAGTCACTGCATGTCACTGAATTATTCCCAGAGTCACTGCATTTCACTGAATTATTCCCAGAGTCACTGCATGTCACTGAATTATTCCCAGAGTCACTGCATTTCACTGAATTATTCCCAGAGTCACTGCATGTCACTGAATTATTCCCAGAGTCACTGCATTTCACTGAATTATCCCCAGAGTCACTGCATGTCACTGAATTATCTCCAGAGTCACTGCATGTCACTGAATTATTCCCAGAGTCACTGCATGTCGCTGAATTATTCCCAGAGTCACTGCATTTCACTGAATTATTCCCAGAGTCACTGCATGTCACTGAATTATTCCCAGAGTCACTGCATTTCACTGAATTATCCCCAGAGTCACTGCATGTCACTGAATTATCCCCAGAGTCACTGCATGTCACTGAATTATTCCCAGAGTCACTGCATGTCGCTGAATTATTCCCAGAGTCACTGCATGTCACTGAATTATTCCCAGAGTCACTGCATGTCACTGAATTATTCCCAGAGTCACTGCATTTCACTGAATTATTCCCAGAGTCACTGCATTTCACTGAATTATTTCCAGAGTCACTGCATGTCACTGAATTATTCCCAGAGTCACTGCATGTCACTGAATTATTCCCAGAGTCACTGCATGTCACTGAATTATTCCCAGAGTCACTGCATTTCACTGAATTATTCCCAGTCAGTGCATGTCACTGAATTATTCCCAGAGTCACTGCATGTCACTGAATTATTCCCAGTCACTGCATTTCATTGAATTATTCCCAGTCACTGCATTTCACTGAATTATTCCCAGAGTCACTGCATGTCACTGAATTATTCCCAGAGTCACTGCATGTCGCTGAATTATTCCCAGAGTCACTGCATTTCACTGAATTATTCCCAGAGTCACTGCATGTCACTGAATTATTCCCAGAGTCACTGCATGTCACTGAATTATTCCCAGAGTCACTGCATTTCACTGAATTATTCCCAGAGTCACTGCATGTCACTGAATTATTCCCAGAGTCACTGCATGTCACTGAATTATTCCCAGAGTCACTGCATTTCACTGAATTATTCCCAGAGTCACTGCATTTCACTGAATTATTCCCAGAGTCACTGAATGTCACTGAATTATTCCCAGAGTCACTGCATGTCACTGAATTATTCCCAGAGTCACTGCATTTCACTGAATTATTCCCAGAGTCACTGAATGTCACTGAATTATTCCCAGAGTCACTGCATGTCACTGAATTATTCCCAGAGTCACTGCATGTCACTGAATTATTCCCAGAGTCACTGCATTTCACTGAATTATTCCCAGAGTCACTGCATGTCACTGAATTATTCCCAGAGTCACTGCATTTCACTGAATTATTCCCAGAGTCACTGCATGTCACTGAATTATTCCCAGAGTCACTGCATTTCACTGAATTATCCCCAGAGTCACTGCATGTCACTAAATTATCCCCAGAGTCACTGCATGTCACTGAATTATTCCCAGAGTCACTGCATGTCGCTGAATTATTCCCAGAGTCACTGCATTTCACTGAATTATTCCCAGAGTCACTGCATGTCACTGAATTATTCCCAGAGTCACTGCATGTCACTGAATTATTCCCAGAGTCACTGCATTTCACTGAATTATTCCCAGAGTCACTGCATGTCACTGAATTATTCCCAGAGTCACTGCATGTCACTGAATTATTCCCAGAGTCACTGCATTTCACTGAATTATTCCCAGAGTCACTGCATGTCACTGAATTATTCCCAGGGTCACTGCATGTCACTGAATTATCCCCAGAGTCACTGCATGTCACTGAATTATTCCCAGAGTCACTGCATGTCACTGAATTATTCCCAGAGTCACTGCATGTCGCTGAATTATTCCCAGAGTCACTGCATTTCACTGAATTATTCCCAGAGTCACTGCATGTCACTGAATTATTCCCAGAGTCACTGCATGTCACTGAATTATTCCCAGAGTCACTGCATTTCACTGAATTATTCCCAGAGTCACTGCATGTCACTGAATTATTCCCAGAGTCACTGCATGTCACTGAATTATTCCCAGAGTCACTGCATTTCACTGAATTATTCCCAGAGTCACTGAATGTCACTGAATTATTCCCAGAGTCACTGCATGTCACTGAATTATTCCCAGAGTCACTGCATTTCACTGAATTATTCCCAGAGTCACTGCATGTCACTGAATTATTCCCAGAGTCACTGCATTTCACTGAATTATTCCCAGAGTCACTGCATGTCACTGAATTATTCCCAGAGTCACTGCATTTCACTGAATTATCCCCAGAGTCACTGCATGTCACTGAATTATCTCCAGAGTCACTGCATGTCACTGAATTATTCCCAGAGTCACTGCATGTCGCTGAATTATTCCCAGAGTCACTGCATTTCACTGAATTATTCCCAGAGTCACTGCATGTCACTGAATTATTCCCAGAGTCACTGCATTTCACTGAATTATCCCCAGAGTCACTGCATGTCACTGAATTATCCCCAGAGTCACTGCATGTCACTGAATTATTCCCAGAGTCACTGCATGTCGCTGAATTATTCCCAGAGTCACTGCATGTCACTGAATTATTCCCAGAGTCACTGCATGTCACTGAATTATTCCCAGAGTCACTGCATTTCACTGAATTATTCCCAGAGTCACTGCATTTCACTGAATTATTTCCAGAGTCACTGCATGTCACTGAATTATTCCCAGAGTCACTGCATGTCACTGAATTATTCCCAGAGTCACTGCATGTCACTGAATTATTCCCAGAGTCACTGCATTTCACTGAATTATTCCCAGTCAGTGCATGTCACTGAATTATTCCCAGAGTCACTGCATGTCACTGAATTATTCCCAGTCACTGCATTTCATTGAATTATTCCCAGTCACTGCATTTCACTGAATTATTCCCAGAGTCACTGCATGTCACTGAATTATTCCCAGAGTCACTGCATGTCACAATTATTCCCAGAGTCACTGCAAGTCACTGAATTATTCCCAGAGTCACTGCATGTCACTGAATTATTCCCAGAGTAACTGCATTTCACTGAATTATTCCCAGAGTCACTGCATGTCACTGAATTATTCCCAGAGTCACTGCATTTCACTGAATTATTCCCAGAGTCACTGCATTTCACTGAATTATTCCCAGAGTCACTGAATGTCACTGAATTATTCCCAGAGTCACTGCATTTCACTGAATTATTTCCAGAGTCACTGCATGTCACTGAATTATTCCCAGAGTAACTGCATGTCACTGAATTATTCCCAGAGTCACTTCATTTCACTGAATTATGCCCAGAGTCACTGCATGTCACTGAATTATTCCCAGAGTCACTGCATGTCACTGAATTATTCCGAGAGTCACTGCATGTCACTGAATTATTCCCAGAGTCACTGCATGTCACTGAATTATTCCCAGAGTCACTTCATTTCACTGAATTATGCCCAGAGTCACTGCATGTCACTGAATTATTCCCAGAGTCACTGCATTTCACTGAATTATTCCCAGAGTCACTGCATGTCACTGAATTATTCCGAGAGTCACTGCATGTCACTGAATTATTCCCAGAGTCACTGCATGTCACTGAATTATTCCCAGAGTCACTGCATGTCACTGAATTATTCCCAGAGTCACTGCATTTCACTGAATTATTCCCAGAGTCACTGCATTTCAGTGAATTATTCCCAAAGTCACTGCATTTCACTGAATTATTCCCAGAGTCACTGCATTTCACTGAATTATTCCCAGAATCACTGCATGTCACTGAATTATTCCCAGAGTCACTGCATTTCACTGAATTATTTCCAGAGTCACTGCAGTTCAGTGAATTATTCCCAGAGTCACTGCATTTCACTGAATTATTTCCAGAGTCACTGCAGTTCAGTGAATTATTCCCAGAGTCACTGCATTTCACTGATTTATTTCCAGAGTAACTGCATTTCACTGAATTATGTCCAGAGTCACTGCATTTCACTGAATTATTTCCAGAGTCACTGCAGTTCAGTGAATTATTCCCAGAGTCACTGCATTTCACTGAATTATTTCCAGAGTCACTGCATTTCACTGAATTATGTCCAGAGTCACTGCATTTCACTGAATTATTCCCAGAGTCACTGCATGTCACTGAATTATTCCCAGAGTCACTGCATGTCACTGAATTATTCCCAGAGTCACTGCATTTCACTGAATTATTTCCAGAGTCACTGCATTTCACTGAATTATTTCCAGAGTCACTGCAGTTCAGTGAATTATTCCCAGAGTCACTGCATTTCACTGAATTATTCCCAGAGTCACTGCATTTCAGTGAATTATTCCCAGAGTCACTGCATTTCACTGAATTATTCCCAGAATCACTGCATTTCACTGAATTATTCCCAGAGTCACTGCATGTCACTGAATTAATCCCAGAGTCACTGCATTTCACGGAATTATTTCCAAAGTCACTGCAGTTCAGTGAAATATTCCCAGAGTCACTGCATTTCACTGCATTATTTCCAGAGTCACTGCAGTTCAGTGAATTATTCCCAGAGTCACTGCATGTCACTGAATTATTCCCAGAGTCACTGCATTTCACTGAATTATTTCCAGAGTCACTGCAGTTCAGTGAATTATTCCCAGAGTCACTGCATTTCACTGAATTATTTCCAGAGTCACTGCAGTTCAGTGAATTATTCCCAGAGTCACTGCATTTCACTGATTTCCAGAGTAACTGCATTTCACTGAATTATGTCCAGAGTCACTGCATTTCACTGAATTATTTCCAGAGTCACTGCAGTTCAGTGAATTATTCCCAGAGTCACTGCATTTCACTGAATTATTTCCAGAGTCACTGCATTTCACTGAATTATGTCCAGAGTCACTGCATTTCACGGAATTATTCCCAGCGTCACTGCATGTCACTGAATTATTCCCAGAGTCACTGCATGTCACTGAATTATTCCCAGAGTCACTGCATGTCACTGAATTATTCCCAGAGTCACTGCATTTCACTGAATTATTTCCAGAGTCACTGCATTTCACTGAATTATTTCCAGAGTCACTGCAGTTCAGTGAATTATTCCCAGAGTCACTGCATTTCACTGAATTATTCCCAGAGTCACTGCATTTCAGTGAATTATTCCCAGAGTCACTGCATTTCACTGAATTATTCCCAGAATCACTGCATTTCACTGAATTATTCCCAGAGTCACTGCATGTCACTGAATTAATCCCAGAGTCACTGCATTTCACGGAATTATTTCCAAAGTCACTGCAGTTCAGTGAAATATTCCCAGAGGCACTGCATTTCACTGCATTATTTCCAGAGTCACTGCAGTTCAGTGAATTATTCCCAGAGTCACTGCATTTCACTGAATTATTTCCAGAGTCACTGCATTTCACTGAATTATGTCCAGAGTCACTGCATTTCACTGAATTATTCCCAGAGTCACTGCATTTCAGTGAATTATTCCCAGAGTCACTGCATTTCAGTGAATTATTCCCAGAGTGACTGCATTTCACTGAATTATTTCCAGAGTCACTGCATGTCACTGAATTATTTCCAGAGTCACTGCATGTCACTGAATTATTCCCAGAGTCACTGCATGTCACTGAATTATTCCCAGAGTCACTGCATGTCACTGAATTATTCCCAGAGTCATTGCATTTCACTGAATTATTCCCAGAGTCACTGCATTTCACTGAATTATTCCCAGAGTCACTGCATTTCACGGAATTATTCCCAGAGTCACTGCATGTCACTGAATTATTCCCAGAGTCACTGCATTTCACTGAATTATTCCCAGAGTCACTGCATTTCACTGAATTATTCCCAGAGTCACTGCATGTCACTGAATTATTCCCAGAGTCACTGCATGTCACAATTATTCCCAGAGTCACTGCAAGTCACTGAATTATTCCCAGAGTCACTGCATGTCACTGAATTATTCCCAGAGTAACTGCATTTCACTGAATTATTCCCAGAGTCACTGCATGTCACTGAATTATTCCCAGAGTCACTGCATTTCACTGAATTATTCCCAGAGTCACTGCATTTCACTGAATTATTCCCAGAGTCACTGCATGTCACTGAATTATTCCCAGAGTCACTGCATTTAACTGAATTATTTCCAGAGTCACTGCATGTCACTGAATTATTCCCAGAGTAACTGCATGTCACTGAATTATTCCCAGAGTCACTTCATTTCACTGAATTATGCCCAGAGTCACTGCATGTCACTGAATTATTCCCAGAGTCACTGCATTTCACTGAATTATTTCCAGAGTCACTGCAGTTCAGTGAATTATTCCCAGAGTCACTGCATTTCACTGAATTATTTCCAGAGTCATTGCATTTCACTGAATTATGTCCAGAGTCACTGCATTTCACTGAATTATTCCCAGAGTCACTGCATGTCACTGAATTATTCCCAGAGTCACTGCATGTCACTGAATTATTCCCAGAGTCACTGCATGTCACTGAATTATCCCAGAGTCACTGCATTTCACTGAATTATTTCCAGAGTCACTGCATTTCACTGAATTATTTCCAGAGTCACTGCAGTTCAGTGAATTATTCCCAGAGTCACTGCATTTCACTGAATTATTCCCAGAGTCACTGCATTTCACTGAATTATTCCCAGAATCACTGCATTTCACTGAATTATTCCCAGAGTCACTGCATGTCACTGAATTAATCCCAGAGTCACTGCATTTCACAGAATTATTTCCAAAGTCACTGCAGTTCAGTGAAATATTCCCAGAGTCACTGCATTTCACTGCATTATTTCCAGAGTCACTGCAGTTCAGTGAATTATTCCCAGAGTCACTGCATTTCACTGAATTATTTCCAGAGTCACTGCATTTCACTGAATTATGTCCAGAGTCACTGCATTTCACTGAATTATTCCCAGAGTCACTGCATTTCAGTGAATTATTCCCAGAGTCACTGCATTTCAGTGAATTATTCCCAGAGTGACTGCATTTCACTGAATTATTTCCAGAGTCACTGCATGTCACTGAATTATTTCCAGAGTCACTGCATGTCACTGAATTATTCCCAGAGTCACTGCATGTCACTGAATTATTCCCAGAGTCACTGCATGTCACTGAATTATTCCCAGAGTCACTGCATGTCACTGAATTATTCCCAGAGTCACTGCATTTCACTGAATTATTCCCAGAGTCACTGCATTTCACTGAATTATTCCCAGAGTCACTGCATGTCACTGAATTATTCCCAGAGTCACTGCATGTCACTGAATTATTCCCAGAGTCACTGCATGTCACTGAATTATTCCCAGAGTCACTGCATTTCACTGAATTATTCCCAGAGTCACTGCATTTCACTGAATTATTCCCAGAGTCACTGCATTTCACTGAATTATTCCCAGAGTCACTGCATGTCACTGAATTATTCCCAGAGTCACTGCATGTCACTGAATTATTCCCAGAGTCACTGCATTTCACTGAATTATTCCCAGAGTCACTGCATGTCACTGAATTATTCCCAGAGTCACTGCATTTCACTGAATTATTCCCAGAGTCACTGCATGTCACTGAATTATTCCCAGAGTCACTGCATGTCACTGAATTATTCCCAGAGTCACTGCATGTCACTGAATTATTCCCAGAGTCACTGCATTTCACTGAATTATCCCCAGAGTCACTGCATGTCACTGAATTATTCCCAGAGTCACTGCATGTCACTGAATTATTCCCAGAGTCACTGCATGTCACTGAATTATTCCCAGAGTCACTGCATGTCACTGAATTATTTCCAGAGTCACTGCATGTCACTGAATTATTCCCAGAGTCACTGCATTTCACTGAATTATTCCCAGAGCCACTGCATGTCACTGAATTATTCCCAGAGTCACTGCATTTCACTGAATTATTCCCAGAGTCACTGCATGTCACTGAATTATTCCCAGAGTCACTGCATGTCACTGAATTATTCCCAGAGTCACTGCATGTCACTGAATTATTCCCAGAGTCACTGCATTTCACTGAATTATTCCCAGAGTCACTGCATGTCACTGAATTATTCCCAGAGTCACTGCATTTCACTGAATTATTCCCAGAGTCACTGCATGTCACTGAATTATTCCCAGAGTCACTGTATTTCACTGAATTATCCCCAGAGTCACTGCATGTCACTGAATTATCCCCAGAGTCACTGCATGTCACTGAATTATTCCCAGAGTCACTGCATGTCGCTGAATTATTCCCAGAGTCACTGCATTTCACTGAATTATTCCCAGAGTCACTGCATGTCACTGAATTATTCCCAGAGTCACTGCATTTCACTGAATTATTCCCAGAGTCACTGCATGTCACTGAATTATTCCCAGAGTCACTGCATTTCACTGAATTATTCCCAGAGTCACTGCATGTCACTGAATTATTCCCAGAGTCACTGCATGTCACTGAATTATTCCCAGAGTCACTGCATTTCACTGAATTATTCCCAGAGTCACTGCATGTCACTGAATTATTCCCAGAGTCACTGCATGTCACTGAATTATTCCCAGAGTCACTGCATTTCACTGAATTATCCCCAGAGTCACTGCATGTCACTGAATTATTCCCAGAGTCACTGCATGTCACTGAATTATTCCCAGAGTCACTGCATGTCACTGAATTATTCCCAGAGTCACTGCATTTCACTGAATTATCCCCAGAGTCACTGCATGTCACTGAATTATTCCCAGAGTCACTGCATGTCACTGAATTATTCCCAGAGTCACTGCATGTCGCTGAATTATTCCCAGAGTCACTGCATTTCACTGAATTATTCCCAGAGTCACTGCATGTCACTGAATTATTCCCAGAGTCACTGCATGTCACTGAATTATTCCCAGAGTCACTGCATTTCACTGAATTATTCCCAGAGTCACTGCATGTCACTGAATTATTCCCAGAGTCACTGCATGTCACTGAATTATTCCCAGAGTCACTGCATTTCACTGAATTATTCCCAGAGTCACTGCATTTCACTGAATTATTCCCAGAGTCACTGAATGTCACTGAATTATTCCCAGAGTCACTGCATGTCACTGAATTATTCCCAGAGTCACTGCATTTCACTGAATTATTCCCAGAGTCACTGAATGTCACTGAATTATTCCCAGAGTCACTGCATGTCACTGAATTATTCCCAGAGTCACTGCATGTCACTGAATTATTCCCAGAGTCACTGCATTTCACTGAATTATTCCCAGAGTCACTGCATGTCACTGAATTATTCCCAGAGTCACTGCATTTCACTGAATTATTCCCAGAGTCACTGCATGTCACTGAATTATTCCCAGAGTCACTGCATTTCACTGAATTATCCCCAGAGTCACTGCATGTCACTGAATTATCCCCAGAGTCACTGCATGTCACTGAATTATTCCCAGAGTCACTGCATGTCGCTGAATTATTCCCAGAGTCACTGCATTTCACTGAATTATTCCCAGAGTCACTGCATGTCACTGAATTATTCCCAGAGTCACTGCATGTCACTGAATTATTCCCAGAGTCACTGCATTTCACTGAATTATTCCCAGAGTCACTGCATGTCACTGAATTATTCCCAGAGTCACTGCATTTCACTGAATTATTCCCAGAGTCACTGCAGTTCAGTGAATTATTCCCAGAGTCACTGCATTTCACTGAATTATTCCCAGAGTCACTGCATTTCACTGAATTATTCCCAGAATCACTGCATTTCACTGAATTATTCCCAGAGTCACTGCATGTCACTGAATTAATCCCAGAGTCACTGCATTTCACAGAATTATTTCCAAAGTCACTGCAGTTCAGTGAAATATTCCCAGAGTCACTGCATTTCACTGCATTATTTCCAGAGTCACTGCAGTTCAGTGAATTATTCCCAGAGTCACTGCATTTCACTGAATTATTTCCAGAGTCACTGCATTTCACTGAATTATGTCCAGAGTCACTGCATTTCACTGAATTATTCCCAGAGTCACTGCATTTCAGTGAATTATTCCCAGAGTCACTGCATTTCAGTGAATTATTCCCAGAGTGACTGCATTTCACTGAATTATTTCCAGAGTCACTGCATGTCACTGAATTATTTCCAGAGTCACTGCATGTCACTGAATTATTCCCAGAGTCACTGCATGTCACTGAATTATTCCCAGAGTCACTGCATGTCACTGAATTATTCCCAGAGTCACTGCATGTCACTGAATTATTCCCAGAGTCACTGCATTTCACTGAATTATTCCCAGAGTCACTGCATTTCACTGAATTATTCCCAGAGTCACTGCATGTCACTGAATTATTCCCAGAGTCACTGCATGTCACTGAATTATTCCCAGAGTCACTGCATGTCACTGAATTATTCCCAGAGTCACTGCATTTCACTGAATTATTCCCAGAGTCACTGCATTTCACTGAATTATTCCCAGAGTCACTGCATTTCACTGAATTATTCCCAGAGTCACTGCATGTCACTGAATTATTCCCAGAGTCACT
Organism: Anomaloglossus baeobatrachus; assembly: GCF_048569485.1. Classification (NCBI taxonomy): domain Eukaryota; kingdom Metazoa; phylum Chordata; class Amphibia; order Anura; family Aromobatidae; genus Anomaloglossus; species Anomaloglossus baeobatrachus. The sequence continues at coordinate 176,300 of NW_027442005.1, read as the reverse complement.
GCATGTCACTGAATTATTCCCAGAGTCACTGCATTTCACTGAATTATTCCCAGAGTCACTGCATGTCACTGAATTATTCCCAGAGTCACTGCATTTCACTGAATTATTCCCAGAGTCACTGCATGTCACTGAATTATTCCCAGAGTCACTGCATGTCACTGAATTATTCCCAGAGTCACTGCATGTCACTGAATTATTCCCAGAGTCACTGCATTTCACTGAATTATCCCCAGAGTCACTGCATGTCACTGAATTATTCCCAGAGTCACTGCATGTCACTGAATTATTCCCAGAGTCACTGCATGTCACTGAATTATTCCCAGAGTCACTGCATGTCACTGAATTATTTCCAGAGTCACTGCATGTCACTGAATTATTCCCAGAGTCACTGCATTTCACTGAATTATTCCCAGAGCCACTGCATGTCACTGAATTATTCCCAGAGTCACTGCATTTCACTGAATTATTCCCAGAGTCACTGCATGTCACTGAATTATTCCCAGAGTCACTGCATGTCACTGAATTATTCCCAGAGTCACTGCATGTCACTGAATTATTCCCAGAGTCACTGCATTTCACTGAATTATTCCCAGAGTCACTGCATGTCACTGAATTATTCCCAGAGTCACTGCATTTCACTGAATTATTCCCAGAGTCACTGCATGTCACTGAATTATTCCCAGAGTCACTGTATTTCACTGAATTATCCCCAGAGTCACTGCATGTCACTGAATTATCCCCAGAGTCACTGCATGTCACTGAATTATTCCCAGAGTCACTGCATGTCGCTGAATTATTCCCAGAGTCACTGCATTTCACTGAATTATTCCCAGAGTCACTGCATGTCACTGAATTATTCCCAGAGTCACTGCATTTCACTGAATTATTCCCAGAGTCACTGCATGTCACTGAATTATTCCCAGAGTCACTGCATTTCACTGAATTATTCCCAGAGTCACTGCATGTCACTGAATTATTCCCAGAGTCACTGCATGTCACTGAATTATTCCCAGAGTCACTGCATTTCACTGAATTATTCCCAGAGTCACTGCATGTCACTGAATTATTCCCAGAGTCACTGCATGTCACTGAATTATTCCCAGAGTCACTGCATTTCACTGAATTATCCCCAGAGTCACTGCATGTCACTGAATTATTCCCAGAGTCACTGCATGTCACTGAATTATTCCCAGAGTCACTGCATGTCACTGAATTATTCCCAGAGTCACTGCATTTCACTGAATTATCCCCAGAGTCACTGCATGTCACTGAATTATTCCCAGAGTCACTGCATGTCACTGAATTATTCCCAGAGTCACTGCATGTCGCTGAATTATTCCCAGAGTCACTGCATTTCACTGAATTATTCCCAGAGTCACTGCATGTCACTGAATTATTCCCAGAGTCACTGCATGTCACTGAATTATTCCCAGAGTCACTGCATTTCACTGAATTATTCCCAGAGTCACTGCATGTCACTGAATTATTCCCAGAGTCACTGCATGTCACTGAATTATTCCCAGAGTCACTGCATTTCACTGAATTATTCCCAGAGTCACTGCATTTCACTGAATTATTCCCAGAGTCACTGAATGTCACTGAATTATTCCCAGAGTCACTGCATGTCACTGAATTATTCCCAGAGTCACTGCATTTCACTGAATTATTCCCAGAGTCACTGAATGTCACTGAATTATTCCCAGAGTCACTGCATGTCACTGAATTATTCCCAGAGTCACTGCATGTCACTGAATTATTCCCAGAGTCACTGCATTTCACTGAATTATTCCCAGAGTCACTGCATGTCACTGAATTATTCCCAGAGTCACTGCATTTCACTGAATTATTCCCAGAGTCACTGCATGTCACTGAATTATTCCCAGAGTCACTGCATTTCACTGAATTATCCCCAGAGTCACTGCATGTCACTGAATTATCCCCAGAGTCACTGCATGTCACTGAATTATTCCCAGAGTCACTGCATGTCGCTGAATTATTCCCAGAGTCACTGCATTTCACTGAATTATTCCCAGAGTCACTGCATGTCACTGAATTATTCCCAGAGTCACTGCATGTCACTGAATTATTCCCAGAGTCACTGCATTTCACTGAATTATTCCCAGAGTCACTGCATGTCACTGAATTATTCCCAGAGTCACTGCATGTCACTGAATTATTCCCAGAGTCACTGCATTTCACTGAATTATTCCCAGAGTCACTGCATGTCACTGAATTATTCCCAGAGTCACTGCATGTCACTGAATTATCCCCAGAGTCACTGCATGTCACTGAATTATTCCCAGAGTCACTGCATGTCACTGAATTATTCCCAGAGTCACTGCATGTCGCTGAATTATTCCCAGAGTCACTGCATTTCACTGAATTATTCCCAGAGTCACTGCATGTCACTGAATTATTCCCAGAGTCACTGCATGTCACTGAATTATTCCCAGAGTCACTGCATTTCACTGAATTATTCCCAGAGTCACTGCATGTCACTGAATTATTCCCAGAGTCACTGCATGTCACTGAATTATTCCCAGAGTCACTGCATTTCACTGAATTATTCCCAGAGTCACTGAATGTCACTGAATTATTCCCAGAGTCACTGCATGTCACTGAATTATTCCCAGAGTCACTGCATTTCACTGAATTATTCCCAGAGTCACTGCATGTCACTGAATTATTCCCAGAGTCACTGCATTTCACTGAATTATTCCCAGAGTCACTGCATGTCACTGAATTATTCCCAGAGTCACTGCATTTCACTGAATTATCCCCAGAGTCACTGCATGTCACTGAATTATCTCCAGAGTCACTGCATGTCACTGAATTATTCCCAGAGTCACTGCATGTCGCTGAATTATTCCCAGAGTCACTGCATTTCACTGAATTATTCCCAGAGTCACTGCATGTCACTGAATTATTCCCAGAGTCACTGCATTTCACTGAATTATCCCCAGAGTCACTGCATGTCACTGAATTATCCCCAGAGTCACTGCATGTCACTGAATTATTCCCAGAGTCACTGCATGTCGCTGAATTATTCCCAGAGTCACTGCATGTCACTGAATTATTCCCAGAGTCACTGCATGTCACTGAATTATTCCCAGAGTCACTGCATTTCACTGAATTATTCCCAGAGTCACTGCATTTCACTGAATTATTTCCAGAGTCACTGCATGTCACTGAATTATTCCCAGAGTCACTGCATGTCACTGAATTATTCCCAGAGTCACTGCATGTCACTGAATTATTCCCAGAGTCACTGCATTTCACTGAATTATTCCCAGTCAGTGCATGTCACTGAATTATTCCCAGAGTCACTGCATGTCACTGAATTATTCCCAGTCACTGCATTTCATTGAATTATTCCCAGTCACTGCATTTCACTGAATTATTCCCAGAGTCACTGCATGTCACTGAATTATTCCCAGAGTCACTGCATGTCACAATTATTCCCAGAGTCACTGCAAGTCACTGAATTATTCCCAGAGTCACTGCATGTCACTGAATTATTCCCAGAGTAACTGCATTTCACTGAATTATTCCCAGAGTCACTGCATGTCACTGAATTATTCCCAGAGTCACTGCATTTCACTGAATTATTCCCAGAGTCACTGCATTTCACTGAATTATTCCCAGAGTCACTGAATGTCACTGAATTATTCCCAGAGTCACTGCATTTCACTGAATTATTTCCAGAGTCACTGCATGTCACTGAATTATTCCCAGAGTAACTGCATGTCACTGAATTATTCCCAGAGTCACTTCATTTCACTGAATTATGCCCAGAGTCACTGCATGTCACTGAATTATTCCCAGAGTCACTGCATGTCACTGAATTATTCCGAGAGTCACTGCATGTCACTGAATTATTCCCAGAGTCACTGCATGTCACTGAATTATTCCCAGAGTCACTTCATTTCACTGAATTATGCCCAGAGTCACTGCATGTCACTGAATTATTCCCAGAGTCACTGCATTTCACTGAATTATTCCCAGAGTCACTGCATGTCACTGAATTATTCCGAGAGTCACTGCATGTCACTGAATTATTCCCAGAGTCACTGCATGTCACTGAATTATTCCCAGAGTCACTGCATGTCACTGAATTATTCCCAGAGTCACTGCATTTCACTGAATTATTCCCAGAGTCACTGCATTTCAGTGAATTATTCCCAAAGTCACTGCATTTCACTGAATTATTCCCAGAGTCACTGCATTTCACTGAATTATTCCCAGAATCACTGCATGTCACTGAATTATTCCCAGAGTCACTGCATTTCACTGAATTATTTCCAGAGTCACTGCAGTTCAGTGAATTATTCCCAGAGTCACTGCATTTCACTGAATTATTTCCAGAGTCACTGCAGTTCAGTGAATTATTCCCAGAGTCACTGCATTTCACTGAATTATTTCCAGAGTAACTGCATTTCACTGAATTATGTCCAGAGTCACTGCATTTCACTGAATTATTTCCAGAGTCACTGCAGTTCAGTGAATTATTCCCAGAGTCACTGCATTTCACTGAATTATTTCCAGAGTCACTGCATTTCACTGAATTATGTCCAGAGTCACTGCATTTCACTGAATTATTCCCAGAGTCACTGCATGTCACTGAATTATTCCCAGAGTCACTGCATGTCACTGAATTATTCCCAGAGTCACTGCATTTCACTGAATTATTTCCAGAGTCACTGCATTTCACTGAATTATTTCCAGAGTCACTGCAGTTCAGTGAATTATTCCCAGAGTCACTGCATTTCACTGAATTATTCCCAGAGTCACTGCATTTCAGTGAATTATTCCCAGAGTCACTGCATTTCACTGAATTATTCCCAGAATCACTGCATTTCACTGAATTATTCCCAGAGTCACTGCATGTCACTGAATTAATCCCAGAGTCACTGCATTTCACGGAATTATTTCCAAAGTCACTGCAGTTCAGTGAAATATTCCCAGAGTCACTGCATTTCACTGCATTATTTCCAGAGTCACTGCAGTTCAGTGAATTATTCCCAGAGTCACTGCATGTCACTGAATTATTCCCAGAGTCACTGCATTTCACTGAATTATTTCCAGAGTCACTGCAGTTCAGTGAATTATTCCCAGAGTCACTGCATTTCACTGAATTATTTCCAGAGTCACTGCAGTTCAGTGAATTATTCCCAGAGTCACTGCATTTCACTGATTTCCAGAGTAACTGCATTTCACTGAATTATGTCCAGAGTCACTGCATTTCACTGAATTATTTCCAGAGTCACTGCAGTTCAGTGAATTATTCCCAGAGTCACTGCATTTCACTGAATTATTTCCAGAGTCACTGCATTTCACTGAATTATGTCCAGAGTCACTGCATTTCACGGAATTATTCCCAGCGTCACTGCATGTCACTGAATTATTCCCAGAGTCACTGCATGTCACTGAATTATTCCCAGAGTCACTGCATGTCACTGAATTATTCCCAGAGTCACTGCATTTCACTGAATTATTTCCAGAGTCACTGCATTTCACTGAATTATTTCCAGAGTCACTGCAGTTCAGTGAATTATTCCCAGAGTCACTGCATTTCACTGAATTATTCCCAGAGTCACTGCATTTCAGTGAATTATTCCCAGAGTCACTGCATTTCACTGAATTATTCCCAGAATCACTGCATTTCACTGAATTATTCCCAGAGTCACTGCATGTCACTGAATTAATCCCAGAGTCACTGCATTTCACTGCATTATTTCCAAAGTCACTGCAGTTCAGTGAAATATTCCCAGATGCACTGCATTTCACTGCATTATTTCCAGAGTCACTGCAGTTCAGTGAATTATTCCCAGAGTCACTGCATTTCACTGAATTATTTCCAGAGTCACTGCATTTCACTGAATTATGTCCAGAGTCACTGCATTTCACTGAATTATTCCCAGAGTCACTGCATTTCAGTGAATTATTCCCAGAGTCACTGCATTTCAGTGAATTATTCCCAGAGTGACTGCATTTCACTGAATTATTTCCAGAGTCACTGCATGTCACTGAATTATTTCCAGAGTCACTGCATGTCACTGAATTATTCCCAGAGTCACTGCATGTCACTGAATTATTCCCAGAGTCACTGCATGTCACTGAATTATTTCCAGAGTCACTGCAGTTCAGTGAATTATTCCCAGAGTCACTGCATTTCACTGAATTATTTCCAGAGTCACTGCATTTCACTGAATTATGTCCAGAGTCACTGCATTTCACTGAATTATTCCCAGAGTCACTGCATTTCAGTGAATTATTCCCAGAGTCACTGCATTTCAGTGAATTATTCCCAGAGTGACTGCATTTCACTGAATTATTTCCAGAGTCACTGCATGTCACTGAATTATTCCCAGAGTCACTGCATGTCACTGAATTATTTCCAGAGTCACTGCATGTCACTGAATTATTCCCAGAGTCACTGCATGTCACTGAATTATTCCCAGAGTCACTGCATGTCACTGAATTATTCCCAGAGTCATTGCATTTCACTGAATTATTCCCAGAGTCACTGCATTTCACTGAATTATTCCCAGAGTCACTGCATTTCACTGAATTATTCCCAGAGTCACTGCATTTCACGGAATTATTCCCAGAGTCACTGCATGTCACTGAATTATTCCCAGAGTCACTGCATTTCACTGAATTATTCCCAGAGTCACTGCATTTCACTGAATTATTCCCAGAGTCACTGCATGTCACTGAATTATTCCCAGAGTCACTGCATGTCACAATTATTCCCAGAGTCACTGCAAGTCACTGAATTATTCCCAGAGTCACTGCATGTCACTGAATTATTCCCAGAGTAACTGCATTTCACTGAATTATTCCCAGAGTCACTGCATGTCACTGAATTATTCCCAGAGTCACTGCATTTCACTGAATTATTCCCAGAGTCACTGCATTTCACTGAATTATTCCCAGAGTCACTGCATGTCACTGAATTATTCCCAGAGTCACTGCATTTAACTGAATTATTTCCAGAGTCACTGCATGTCACTGAATTATTCCCAGAGTAACTGCATGTCATTGAATTATTCCCAGAGTCACTTCATTTCACTGAATTATGCCCAGAGTCACTGCATGTCACTGAATTATTCCCAGAGTCACTGCATTTCACTGAATTATTTCCAGAGTCACTGCAGTTCAGTGAATTATTCCCAGAGTCACTGCATTTCACTGAATTATTTCCAGAGTCACTGCATTTCACTGAATTATGTCCAGAGTCACTGCATTTCACTGAATTATTCCCAGAGTCACTGCATGTCACTGAATTATTCCCAGAGTCACTGCATGTCACTGAATTATTCCCAGAGTCACTGCATGTCACTGAATTATCCCAGAGTCACTGCATTTCACTGAATTATTTCCAGAGTCACTGCATTTCACTGAATTATTTCCAGAGTCACTGCAGTTCAGTGAATTATTCCCAGAGTCACTGCATTTCACTGAATTATTCCCAGAGTCACTGCATTTCACTGAATTATTCCCAGAATCACTGCATTTCACTGAATTATTCCCAGAGTCACTGCATGTCACTGAATTAATCCCAGAGTCACTGCATTTCACAGAATTATTTCCAAAGTCACTGCAGTTCAGTGAAATATTCCCAGAGTCACTGCATTTCACTGCATTATTTCCAGAGTCACTGCAGTTCAGTGAATTATTCCCAGAGTCACTGCATTTCACTGAATTATTTCCAGAGTCACTGCATTTCACTGAATTATGTCCAGAGTCACTGCATTTCACTGAATTATTCCCAGAGTCACTGCATGTCACTGAATTATTCCCAGAGTCACTGCATGTCACTGAATTATTCCCAGAGTCACTGCATGTCACTGAATTATTCCCAGAGTCACTGCATGTCACTGAATTATTCCCAGAGTCACTGCATGTCACTGAATTTTTCCCAGAGTCACTGCATTTCACTGAATTATTCCCAGTCACTGCATGTCACTGAATTATTCCCAGAGTCACTGCATGTCACTGAATTATTCCCAGAGTCACTGCATTTCACTGAATTATTCCCAGAGTCACTGCATTTCAGTGAATTATTCCCAGAGTGACTGCATTTCACTGAATTATTTCCAGAGTCACTGCATTTCACTGAATTATTCCCAGAGTCACTGCATGTCACTGAATTATTTCCAGAGTCACTGCATGTCACTGAATTATTCCCAGAGTCACTGCATGTCACTGAATTATTCCCAGAGTCACTGCATGTCACTGAATTATTCCCAGAGTCACTGCATTTCACTGAATTATTCCCAGTCACTGCATGTCACTGAATTATTCCCAGAGTCACTGCATGTCACTGAATTATTCCCAGAGTCACTGCATTTCACTGAATTATTTCCAGAGTCACTGCATTTCACTGAATTATTTCCAGAGTCACTGCAGTTCAGTGAATTATTCCCAGAGTCACTGCATTTCACTGAATTATTCCCAGAGTCACTGCATTTCAGTGAATTATTCCCAGAGTCACTGCATTTCACTGAATTATTCCCAGAATCACTGCATTTCACTGAATTATTCCCAGAGTCACTGCATGTCACTGAATTAATCCCAGAGTCACTGCATTTCACGGAATTATTTCCAGAGTCACTGCAGTTCAGTGAAATATTCCCAGAGTCACTGCATTTCACTGCATTATTTCCAGAGTCAATGCAGTTCAGTGAATTATTCCCAGAGTCACTGCATTTCACTGAATTATTTCCAGAGTCACTGCATTTCACTGAATTATGTCCAGAGTCACTGCATTTCACTGAATTATTCCCAGAGTCACTGCATTTCAGTGAATTATTCCCAGAGTCACTGCATTTCAGTGAATTATTCCCAGAGTGACTGCATTTCACTGAATTATTTCCAGAGTCACTGCATGTCACTGAATTATTTCCAGAGTCACTGCATTTCACTGAATTATTCCCAGAGTCACTGCATTTCACTGAATTATTCCCAGAATCACTGCATTTCACTGAATTATTCCCAGAGTCACTGCATGTCACTGAATTAATCCCAGAGTCACTGCATTTCACGGAATTATTTCCAGAGTCACTGCAGTTCAGTGAAATATTCCCAGAGTCACTGCATTTCACTGCATTATTTCCAGAGTCAATGCAGTTCAGTGAATTATTCCCAGAGTCACTGCATTTCACTGAATTATTTCCAGAGTCACTGCATTTCACTGAATTATGTCCAGAGTCACTGCATTTCACTGAATTATTCCCAGAGTCACTGCATTTCAGTGAATTATTCCCAGAGTCACTGCATTTCAGTGAATTATTCCCAGAGTGACTGCATTTCACTGAATTATTTCCAGAGTCACTGCATGTCACTGAATTATTTCCAGAGTCACTGCATTTCACTGAATTATTCCCAGAGTCACTGCATGTCACTGAATTATTCCCAGAGTCACTTCATTTCACTGAATTATGCCCAGAGTCACTGCATGTCACTGAATTATTCCCAGAGTCACTGCATTTCACTGAATTATTTCCAGAGTCACTGCAGTTCAGTGAATTATTCCCAGAGTCACTGCATTTCACTGAATTATTTCCAGAGTCACTGCATTTCACTGAATTATGTCCAGAGTCACTGCATTTCACTGAATTATTCCCAGAGTCACTGCATGTCACTGAATTATTCCCAGAGTCACTGCATGTCACTGAATTATTCCCAGAGTCACTGCATGTCACTGAATTATCCCAGAGTCACTGCATTTCACTGAATTATTTCCAGAGTCACTGCATTTCACTGAATTATTTCCAGAGTCACTGCAGTTCAGTGAATTATTCCCAGAGTCACTGCATTTCACTGAATTATTCCCAGAGTCACTGCATTTCACTGAATTATTCCCAGAATCACTGCATTTCACTGAATTATTCCCAGAGTCACTGCATGTCACTGAATTAATCCCAGAGTCACTGCATTTCACAGAATTATTTCCAAAGTCACTGCAGTTCAGTGAAATATTCCCAGAGTCACTGCATTTCACTGCATTATTTCCAGAGTCACTGCAGTTCAGTGAATTATTCCCAGAGTCACTGCATTTCACTGAATTATTTCCAGAGTCACTGCATTTCACTGAATTATGTCCAGAGTCACTGCATTTCACTGAATTATTCCCAGAGTCACTGCATTTCAGTGAATTATTCCCAGAGTCACTGCATTTCAGTGAATTATTCCCAGAGTGACTGCATTTCACTGAATTATTTCCAGAGTCACTGCATGTCACTGAATTATTTCCAGAGTCACTGCATGTCACTGAATTATTCCCAGAGTCACTGCATGTCACTGAATTATTCCCAGAGTCACTGCATGTCACTGAATTATTCCCAGAGTCACTGCATGTCACTGAATTATTCCCAGAGTCACTGCATGTCACTGAATTTTTCCCAGAGTCACTGCATTTCACTGAATTATTCCCAGTCACTGCATGTCACTGAATTATTCCCAGAGTCACTGCATGTCACTGAATTATTCCCAGAGTCACTGCATTTCACTGAATTATTCCCAGAGTCACTGCATTTCAGTGAATTATTCCCAGAGTGACTGCATTTCACTGAATTATTTCCAGAGTCACTGCATTTCACTGAATTATTCCCAGAGTCACTGCATGTCACTGAATTATTTCCAGAGTCACTGCATGTCACTGAATTATTCCCAGAGTCACTGCATGTCACTGAATTATTCCCAGAGTCACTGCATGTCACTGAATTATTCCCAGAGTCACTGCATTTCACTGAATTATTCCCAGTCACTGCATGTCACTGAATTATTCCCAGAGTCACTGCATGTCACTGAATTATTCCCAGAGTCACTGCATTTCACTGAATTATTTCCAGAGTCACTGCATTTCACTGAATTATTTCCAGAGTCACTGCAGTTCAGTGAATTATTCCCAGAGTCACTGCATTTCACTGAATTATTCCCAGAGTCACTGCATTTCAGTGAATTATTCCCAGAGTCACTGCATTTCACTGAATTATTCCCAGAATCACTGCATTTCACTGAATTATTCCCAGAGTCACTTCATTTCACTGAATTATGCCCAGAGTCACTGCATGTCACTGAATTATTCCCAGAGTCACTGCATTTCACTGAATTATTTCCAGAGTCACTGCAGTTCAGTGAATTATTCCCAGAGTCACTGCATTTCACTGAATTATTTCCAGAGTCATTGCATTTCACTGAATTATGTCCAGAGTCACTGCATTTCACTGAATTATTCCCAGAGTCACTGCATGTCACTGAATTATTCCCAGAGTCACTGCATGTCACTGAATTATTCCCAGAGTCACTGCATGTCACTGAATTATCCCAGAGTCACTGCATTTCACTGAATTATTTCCAGAGTCACTGCATTTCACTGAATTATTTCCAGAGTCACTGCAGTTCAGTGAATTATTCCCAGAGTCACTGCATTTCACTGAATTATTCCCAGAGTCACTGCATTTCACTGAATTATTCCCAGAATCACTGCATTTCACTGAATTATTCCCAGAGTCACTGCATGTCACTGAATTAATCCCAGAGTCACTGCATTTCACAGAATTATTTCCAAAGTCACTGCAGTTCAGTGAAATATTCCCAGAGTCACTGCATTTCACTGCATTATTTCCAGAGTCACTGCAGTTCAGTGAATTATTCCCAGAGTCACTGCATTTCACTGAATTATTTCCAGAGTCACTGCATTTCACTGAATTATGTCCAGAGTCACTGCATTTCACTGAATTATTCCCAGAGTCACTGCATTTCAGTGAATTATTCCCAGAGTCACTGCATTTCAGTGAATTATTCCCAGAGTGACTGCATTTCACTGAATTATTTCCAGAGTCACTGCATGTCACTGAATTATTTCCAGAGTCACTGCATGTCACTGAATTATTCCCAGAGTCACTGCATGTCACTGAATTATTCCCAGAGTCACTGCATGTCACTGAATTATTCCCAGAGTCACTGCATGTCACTGAATTATTCCCAGAGTCACTGCATTTCACTGAATTATTCCCAGAGTCACTGCATTTCACTGAATTATTCCCAGAGTCACTGCATGTCACTGAATTATTCCCAGAGTCACTGCATGTCACTGAATTATTCCCAGAGTCACTGCATTTCACTGAATTATCCCCAGAGTCACTGCATGTCACTGAATTATTCCCAGAGTCACTGCATGTCACTGAATTATTCCCAGAGTCACTGCATGTCACTGAATTATTCCCAGAGTCACTGCATTTCACTGAATTATCCCCAGAGTCACTGCATGTCACTGAATTATTCCCAGAGTCACTGCATGTCACTGAATTATTCCCAGAGTCACTGCATGTCGCTGAATTATTCCCAGAGTCACTGCATTTCACTGAATTATTCCCAGAGTCACTGCATGTCACTGAATTATTCCCAGAGTCACTGCATGTCACTGAATTATTCCCAGAGTCACTGCATTTCACTGAATTATTCCCAGAGTCACTGCATGTCACTGAATTATTCCCAGAGTCACTGCATGTCACTGAATTATTCCCAGAGTCACTGCATTTCACTGAATTATTCCCAGAGTCACTGCATTTCACTGAATTATTCCCAGAGTCACTGAATGTCACTGAATTATTCCCAGAGTCACTGCATGTCACTGAATTATTCCCAGAGTCACTGCATTTCACTGAATTATTCCCAGAGTCACTGAATGTCACTGAATTATTCCCAGAGTCACTGCATGTCACTGAATTATTCCCAGAGTCACTGCATGTCACTGAATTATTCCCAGAGTCACTGCATTTCACTGAATTATTCCCAGAGTCACTGCATGTCACTGAATTATTCCCAGAGTCACTGCATTTCACTGAATTATTCCCAGAGTCACTGCATGTCACTGAATTATTCCCAGAGTCACTGCATTTCACTGAATTATCCCCAGAGTCACTGCATGTCACTGAATTATCCCCAGAGTCACTGCATGTCACTGAATTATTCCCAGAGTCACTGCATGTCGCTGAATTATTCCCAGAGTCACTGCATTTCACTGAATTATTCCCAGAGTCACTGCATGTCACTGAATTATTCCCAGAGTCACTGCATGTCACTGAATTATTCCCAGAGTCACTGCATTTCACTGAATTATTCCCAGAGTCACTGCATGTCACTGAATTATTCCCAGAGTCACTGCATGTCACTGAATTATTCCCAGAGTCACTGCATTTCACTGAATTATTCCCAGAGTCACTGCATGTCACTGAATTATTCCCAGAGTCACTGCATGTCACTGAATTATCCCCAGAGTCACTGCATGTCACTGAATTATTCCCAGAGTCACTGCATGTCACTGAATTATTCCCAGAGTCACTGCATGTCGCTGAATTATTCCCAGAGTCACTGCATTTCACTGAATTATTCCCAGAGTCACTGCATGTCACTGAATTATTCCCAGAGTCACTGCATGTCACTGAATTATTCCCAGAGTCACTGCATTTCACTGAATTATTCCCAGAGTCACTGCATGTCACTGAATTATTCCCAGAGTCACTGCATGTCACTGAATTATTCCCAGAGTCACTGCATTTCACTGAATTATTCCCAGAGTCACTGAATGTCACTGAATTATTCCCAGAGTCACTGCATGTCACTGAATTATTCCCAGAGTCACTGCATTTCACTGAATTATTCCCAGAGTCACTGCATGTCACTGAATTATTCCCAGAGTCACTGCATTTCACTGAATTATTCCCAGAGTCACTGCATGTCACTGAATTATTCCCAGAGTCACTGCATTTCACTGAATTATCCCCAGAGTCACTGCATGTCACTGAATTATCCCCAGAGTCACTGCATGTCACTGAATTATTCCCAGAGTCACTGCATGTCGCTGAATTATTCCCAGAGTCACTGCATTTCACTGAATTATTCCCAGAGTCACTGCATGTCACTGAATTATTCCCAGAGTCACTGCATTTCACTGAATTATCCCCAGAGTCACTGCATGTCACTGAATTATCCCCAGAGTCACTGCATGTCACTGAATTATTCCCAGAGTCACTGCATGTCGCTGAATTATTCCCAGAGTCACTGCATGTCACTGAATTATTCCCAGAGTCACTGCATGTCACTGAATTATTCCCAGAGTCACTGCATTTCACTGAATTATTCCCAGAGTCACTGCATTTCACTGAATTATTTCCAGAGTCACTGCATGTCACTGAATTATTCCCAGAGTCACTGCATGTCACTGAATTATTCCCAGAGTCACTGCATGTCACTGAATTATTCCCAGAGTCACTGCATTTCACTGAATTATTCCCAGTCAGTGCATGTCACTGAATTATTCCCAGAGTCACTGCATGTCACTGAATTATTCCCAGTCACTGCATTTCATTGAATTATTCCCAGTCACTGCATTTCACTGAATTATTCCCAGAGTCACTGCATGTCACTGAATTATTCCCAGAGTCACTGCATGTCACAATTATTCCCAGAGTCACTGCAAGTCACTGAATTATTCCCAGAGTCACTGCATGTCACTGAATTATTCCCAGAGTAACTGCATTTCACTGAATTATTCCCAGAGTCACTGCATGTCACTGAATTATTCCCAGAGTCACTGCATTTCACTGAATTATTCCCAGAGTCACTGCATTTCACTGAATTATTCCCAGAGTCACTGAATGTCACTGAATTATTCCCAGAGTCACTGCATTTCACTGAATTATTTCCAGAGTCACTGCATGTCACTGAATTATTCCCAGAGTAACTGCATGTCACTGAATTATTCCCAGAGTCACTTCATTTCACTGAATTATGCCCAGAGTCACTGCATGTCACTGAATTATTCCCAGAGTCACTGCATGTCACTGAATTATTCCGAGAGTCACTGCATGTCACTGAATTATTCCCAGAGTCACTGCATGTCACTGAATTATTCCCAGAGTCACTTCATTTCACTGAATTATGCCCAGAGTCACTGCATGTCACTGAATTATTCCCAGAGTCACTGCATTTCACTGAATTATTCCCAGAGTCACTGCATGTCACTGAATTATTCCGAGAGTCACTGCATGTCACTGAATTATTCCCAGAGTCACTGCATGTCACTGAATTATTCCCAGAGTCACTGCATGTCACTAAATTATTCCCAGAGTCACTGCATTTCACTGAATTATTCCCAGAGTCACTGCATTTCAGTGAATTATTCCCAAAGTCACTGCATTTCACTGAATTATTCCCAGAGTCACTGCATTTCACTGAATTATTCCCAGAATCACTGCATGTCACTGAATTATTCCCAGAGTCACTGCATTTCACTGAATTATTTCCAGAGTCACTGCAGTTCAGTGAATTATTCCCAGAGTCACTGCATTTCACTGAATTATTTCCAGAGTCACTGCAGTTCAGTGAATTATTCCCAGAGTCACTGCATTTCACTGAATTATTTCCAGAGTAACTGCATTTCACTGAATTATGTCCAGAGTCACTGCATTTCACTGAATTATTTCCAGAGTCACTGCAGTTCAGTGAATTATTCCCAGAGTCACTGCATTTCACTGAATTATTTCCAGAGTCACTGCATTTCACTGAATTATGTCCAGAGTCACTGCATTTCACTGAATTATTCCCAGAGTCACTGCATGTCACTGAATTATTCCCAGAGTCACTGCATGTCACTGAATTATTCCCAGAGTCACTGCATTTCACTGAATTATTTCCAGAGTCACTGCATTTCACTGAATTATTTCCAGAGTCACTGCAGTTCAGTGAATTATTCCCAGAGTCACTGCATTTCACTGAATTATTCCCAGAGTCACTGCATTTCAGTGAATTATTCCCAGAGTCACTGCATTTCACTGAATTATTCCCAGAATCACTGCATTTCACTGAATTATTCCCAGAGTCACTGCATGTCACTGAATTAATCCCAGAGTCACTGCATTTCACGGAATTATTTCCAAAGTCACTGCAGTTCAGTGAAATATTCCCAGAGTCACTGCATTTCACTGCATTATTTCCAGAGTCACTGCAGTTCAGTGAATTATTCCCAGAGTCACTGCATGTCACTGAATTATTCCCAGAGTCACTGCATTTCACTGAATTATTTCCAGAGTCACTGCAGTTCAGTGAATTATTCCCAGAGTCACTGCATTTCACTGAATTATTTCCAGAGTCACTGCAGTTCAGTGAATTATTCCCAGAGTCACTGCATTTCACTGATTTCCAGAGTAACTGCATTTCACTGAATTATGTCCAGAGTCACTGCATTTCACTGAATTATTTCCAGAGTCACTGCAGTTCAGTGAATTATTCCCAGAGTCACTGCATTTCACTGAATTATTTCCAGAGTCACTGCATTTCACTGAATTATGTCCAGAGTCACTGCATTTCACGGAATTATTCCCAGCGTCACTGCATGTCACTGAATTATTCCCAGAGTCACTGCATGTCACTGAATTATTCCCAGAGTCACTGCATGTCACTGAATTATTCCCAGAGTCACTGCATTTCACTGAATTATTTCCAGAGTCACTGCATTTCACTGAATTATTTCCAGAGTCACTGCAGTTCAGTGAATTATTCCCAGAGTCACTGCATTTCACTGAATTATTCCCAGAGTCACTGCATTTCAGTGAATTATTCCCAGAGTCACTGCATTTCACTGATTTATTCCCAGAATCACTGCATTTCACTGAATTATTCCCAGAGTCACTGCATGTCACTGAATTAATCCCAGAGTCACTGCATTTCACGGAATTATTTCCAAAGTCACTGCAGTTCAGTGAAATATTCCCAGAGGCACTGCATTTCACTGCATTATTTCCAGAGTCACTGCAGTTCAGTGAATTATTCCCAGAGTCACTGCATTTCACTGAATT
Source organism: Anomaloglossus baeobatrachus (assembly GCF_048569485.1). Taxonomy (NCBI): domain Eukaryota; kingdom Metazoa; phylum Chordata; class Amphibia; order Anura; family Aromobatidae; genus Anomaloglossus; species Anomaloglossus baeobatrachus. The sequence continues at coordinate 159,432 of NW_027442005.1, read as the reverse complement.
ATTTCCAGAGTCACTGCATTTCACTGAATTATGTCCAGAGTCACTGCATTTCACTGAATTATTCCCAGAGTCACTGCATTTCAGTGAATTATTCCCAGAGTCACTGCATTTCAGTGAATTATTCCCAGAGTGACTGCATTTCACTGAATTATTTCCAGAGTCACTGCATGTCACTGAATTATTTCCAGAGTCACTGCATGTCACTGAATTATTCCCAGAGTCACTGCATGTCACTGAATTATTCCCAGAGTCACTGCATGTCACTGAATTATTCCCAGAGTCATTGCATTTCACTGAATTATTCCCAGAGTCACTGCATTTCACTGAATTATTCCCAGAGTCACTGCATTTCACTGAATTATTCCCAGAGTCACTGCATTTCACGGAATTATTCCCAGAGTCACTGCATGTCACTGAATTATTCCCAGAGTCACTGCATTTCACTGAATTATTCCCAGAGTCACTGCATTTCACTGAATTATTCCCAGAGTCACTGCATGTCACTGAATTATTCCCAGAGTCACTGCATGTCACAATTATTCCCAGAGTCACTGCAAGTCACTGAATTATTCCCAGAGTCACTGCATGTCACTGAATTATTCCCAGAGTAACTGCATTTCACTGAATTATTCCCAGAGTCACTGCATGTCACTGAATTATTCCCAGAGTCACTGCATTTCACTGAATTATTCCCAGAGTCACTGCATTTCACTGAATTATTCCCAGAGTCACTGCATGTCACTGAATTATTCCCAGAGTCACTGCATTTAACTGAATTATTTCCAGAGTCACTGCATGTCACTGAATTATTCCCAGAGTAACTGCATGTCACTGAATTATTCCCAGAGTCACTTCATTTCACTGAATTATGCCCAGAGTCACTGCATGTCACTGAATTATTCCCAGAGTCACTGCATTTCACTGAATTATTTCCAGAGTCACTGCAGTTCAGTGAATTATTCCCAGAGTCACTGCATTTCACTGAATTATTTCCAGAGTCACTGCATTTCACTGAATTATGTCCAGAGTCACTGCATTTCACTGAATTATTCCCAGAGTCACTGCATGTCACTGAATTATTCCCAGAGTCACTGCATGTCACTGAATTATTCCCAGAGTCACTGCATGTCACTGAATTATCCCAGAGTCACTGCATTTCACTGAATTATTCCCAGAGTCACTGCATTTCACTGAATTATCCCCAGAGTCACTGCATGTCACTGAATTATTCCCAGAGTCACTGCATGTCGCTGAATTATTCCCAGAGTCACTGCATGTCGCTGAATTATTCCCAGAGTCACTGCATTTCACTGAATTATTCCCAGAGTCACTGCATGTCACTGAATTATTCCCAGAGTCACTGCATGTCACTGAATTATTCCCAGAGTCACTGCATTTCACTGAATTATTCCCAGAGTCACTGCATGTCACTGAATTATTCCCAGAGTCACTGCATGTCACTGAATTATTCCCAGAGTCACTGCATTTCACTGAATTATTCCCAGAGTCACTGCATTTCACTGAATTATTCCCAGAGTCACTGCATTTCACTGAATTATTCCCAGAGTCACTGCATTTCACTGAATTATTCCCAGAGTCACTGCATTTCACTGAATTATTCCCAGAGTCACTGCATTTCACTGAATTATTCCCAGAGTCACTGCATGTCACTGAATTATTCCCAGAGTCACTGCATGTCACTGAATTATTCCCAGAGTCACTGCATGTCACTGAATTATTCCCAGAGTCACTGCATTTCACTGAATTATTCCCAGAGTCACTGCATTTCACTGAATTATTCCCAGAGTCACTGCATTTCACTGAATTATTCCCAGAGTCACTGCATGTCACTGAATTATTCCCAGAGTCACTGCATGTCACTGAATTATTCCCAGAGTCACTGCATTTCACTGAATTATTCCCAGAGTCACTGCATGTCACTGAATTATTCCCAGAGTCACTGCATGTCACTGAATTATCCCCAGAGTCACTGCATGTCACTGAATTATTCCCAGAGTCACTGCATTTCACTGAATTATTCCCAGAGTCACTGCATGTCACTGAATTATTCCCAGAGTCACTGCATGTCACTGAATTATTCCCAGAGTCACTGCATGTCACTGAATTATTCCCAGAGTCACTGCATTTCACTGAATTATCCCCAGAGTCACTGCATGTCACTGAATTATTCCCAGAGTCACTGCATGTCACTGAATTATTCCCAGAGTCACTGCATGTCACTGAATTATTCCCAGAGTCACTGCATGTCACTGAATTATTTCCAGAGTCACTGCATGTCACTGAATTATTCCCAGAGTCACTGCATTTCACTGAATTATTCCCAGAGCCACTGCATGTCACTGAATTATTCCCAGAGTCACTGCATTTCACTGAATTATTCCCAGAGTCACTGCATGTCACTGAATTATTCCCAGAGTCACTGCATGTCACTGAATTATTCCCAGAGTCACTGCATGTCACTGAATTATTCCCAGAGTCACTGCATTTCACTGAATTATTCCCAGAGTCACTGCATGTCACTGAATTATTCCCAGAGTCACTGCATTTCACTGAATTATTCCCAGAGTCACTGCATGTCACTGAATTATTCCCAGAGTCACTGTATTTCACTGAATTATCCCCAGAGTCACTGCATGTCACTGAATTATCCCCAGAGTCACTGCATGTCACTGAATTATTCCCAGAGTCACTGCATGTCGCTGAATTATTCCCAGAGTCACTGCATTTCACTGAATTATTCCCAGAGTCACTGCATGTCACTGAATTATTCCCAGAGTCACTGCATTTCACTGAATTATTCCCAGAGTCACTGCATGTCACTGAATTATTCCCAGAGTCACTGCATTTCACTGAATTATTCCCAGAGTCACTGCATGTCACTGAATTATTCCCAGAGTCACTGCATGTCACTGAATTATTCCCAGAGTCACTGCATTTCACTGAATTATTCCCAGAGTCACTGCATGTCACTGAATTATTCCCAGAGTCACTGCATGTCACTGAATTATTCCCAGAGTCACTGCATTTCACTGAATTATCCCCAGAGTCACTGCATGTCACTGAATTATTCCCAGAGTCACTGCATGTCACTGAATTATTCCCAGAGTCACTGCATGTCACTGAATTATTCCCAGAGTCACTGCATTTCACTGAATTATCCCCAGAGTCACTGCATGTCACTGAATTATTCCCAGAGTCACTGCATGTCACTGAATTATTCCCAGAGTCACTGCATGTCGCTGAATTATTCCCAGAGTCACTGCATTTCACTGAATTATTCCCAGAGTCACTGCATGTCACTGAATTATTCCCAGAGTCACTGCATGTCACTGAATTATTCCCAGAGTCACTGCATTTCACTGAATTATTCCCAGAGTCACTGCATGTCACTGAATTATTCCCAGAGTCACTGCATGTCACTGAATTATTCCCAGAGTCACTGCATTTCACTGAATTATTCCCAGAGTCACTGCATTTCACTGAATTATTCCCAGAGTCACTGAATGTCACTGAATTATTCCCAGAGTCACTGCATGTCACTGAATTATTCCCAGAGTCACTGCATTTCACTGAATTATTCCCAGAGTCACTGAATGTCACTGAATTATTCCCAGAGTCACTGCATGTCACTGAATTATTCCCAGAGTCACTGCATGTCACTGAATTATTCCCAGAGTCACTGCATTTCACTGAATTATTCCCAGAGTCACTGCATGTCACTGAATTATTCCCAGAGTCACTGCATTTCACTGAATTATTCCCAGAGTCACTGCATGTCACTGAATTATTCCCAGAGTCACTGCATTTCACTGAATTATCCCCAGAGTCACTGCATGTCACTGAATTATCCCCAGAGTCACTGCATGTCACTGAATTATTCCCAGAGTCACTGCATGTCGCTGAATTATTCCCAGAGTCACTGCATTTCACTGAATTATTCCCAGAGTCACTGCATGTCACTGAATTATTCCCAGAGTCACTGCATGTCACTGAATTATTCCCAGAGTCACTGCATTTCACTGAATTATTCCCAGAGTCACTGCATGTCACTGAATTATTCCCAGAGTCACTGCATGTCACTGAATTATTCCCAGAGTCACTGCATTTCACTGAATTATTCCCAGAGTCACTGCATGTCACTGAATTATTCCCAGAGTCACTGCATGTCACTGAATTATCCCCAGAGTCACTGCATGTCACTGAATTATTCCCAGAGTCACTGCATGTCACTGAATTATTCCCAGAGTCACTGCATGTCGCTGAATTATTCCCAGAGTCACTGCATTTCACTGAATTATTCCCAGAGTCACTGCATGTCACTGAATTATTCCCAGAGTCACTGCATGTCACTGAATTATTCCCAGAGTCACTGCATTTCACTGAATTATTCCCAGAGTCACTGCATGTCACTGAATTATTCCCAGAGTCACTGCATGTCACTGAATTATTCCCAGAGTCACTGCATTTCACTGAATTATTCCCAGAGTCACTGAATGTCACTGAATTATTCCCAGAGTCACTGCATGTCACTGAATTATTCCCAGAGTCACTGCATTTCACTGAATTATTCCCAGAGTCACTGCATGTCACTGAATTATTCCCAGAGTCACTGCATTTCACTGAATTATTCCCAGAGTCACTGCATGTCACTGAATTATTCCCAGAGTCACTGCATTTCACTGAATTATCCCCAGAGTCACTGCATGTCACTGAATTATCTCCAGAGTCACTGCATGTCACTGAATTATTCCCAGAGTCACTGCATGTCGCTGAATTATTCCCAGAGTCACTGCATTTCACTGAATTATTCCCAGAGTCACTGCATGTCACTGAATTATTCCCAGAGTCACTGCATTTCACTGAATTATCCCCAGAGTCACTGCATGTCACTGAATTATCCCCAGAGTCACTGCATGTCACTGAATTATTCCCAGAGTCACTGCATGTCGCTGAATTATTCCCAGAGTCACTGCATGTCACTGAATTATTCCCAGAGTCACTGCATGTCACTGAATTATTCCCAGAGTCACTGCATTTCACTGAATTATTCCCAGAGTCACTGCATTTCACTGAATTATTTCCAGAGTCACTGCATGTCACTGAATTATTCCCAGAGTCACTGCATGTCACTGAATTATTCCCAGAGTCACTGCATGTCACTGAATTATTCCCAGAGTCACTGCATTTCACTGAATTATTCCCAGTCAGTGCATGTCACTGAATTATTCCCAGAGTCACTGCATGTCACTGAATTATTCCCAGTCACTGCATTTCATTGAATTATTCCCAGTCACTGCATTTCACTGAATTATTCCCAGAGTCACTGCATGTCACTGAATTATTCCCAGAGTCACTGCATGTCGCTGAATTATTCCCAGAGTCACTGCATTTCACTGAATTATTCCCAGAGTCACTGCATGTCACTGAATTATTCCCAGAGTCACTGCATGTCACTGAATTATTCCCAGAGTCACTGCATTTCACTGAATTATTCCCAGAGTCACTGCATGTCACTGAATTATTCCCAGAGTCACTGCATGTCACTGAATTATTCCCAGAGTCACTGCATTTCACTGAATTATTCCCAGAGTCACTGCATTTCACTGAATTATTCCCAGAGTCACTGAATGTCACTGAATTATTCCCAGAGTCACTGCATGTCACTGAATTATTCCCAGAGTCACTGCATTTCACTGAATTATTCCCAGAGTCACTGAATGTCACTGAATTATTCCCAGAGTCACTGCATGTCACTGAATTATTCCCAGAGTCACTGCATGTCACTGAATTATTCCCAGAGTCACTGCATTTCACTGAATTATTCCCAGAGTCACTGCATGTCACTGAATTATTCCCAGAGTCACTGCATTTCACTGAATTATTCCCAGAGTCACTGCATGTCACTGAATTATTCCCAGAGTCACTGCATTTCACTGAATTATCCCCAGAGTCACTGCATGTCACTAAATTATCCCCAGAGTCACTGCATGTCACTGAATTATTCCCAGAGTCACTGCATGTCGCTGAATTATTCCCAGAGTCACTGCATTTCACTGAATTATTCCCAGAGTCACTGCATGTCACTGAATTATTCCCAGAGTCACTGCATGTCACTGAATTATTCCCAGAGTCACTGCATTTCACTGAATTATTCCCAGAGTCACTGCATGTCACTGAATTATTCCCAGAGTCACTGCATGTCACTGAATTATTCCCAGAGTCACTGCATTTCACTGAATTATTCCCAGAGTCACTGCATGTCACTGAATTATTCCCAGGGTCACTGCATGTCACTGAATTATCCCCAGAGTCACTGCATGTCACTGAATTATTCCCAGAGTCACTGCATGTCACTGAATTATTCCCAGAGTCACTGCATGTCGCTGAATTATTCCCAGAGTCACTGCATTTCACTGAATTATTCCCAGAGTCACTGCATGTCACTGAATTATTCCCAGAGTCACTGCATGTCACTGAATTATTCCCAGAGTCACTGCATTTCACTGAATTATTCCCAGAGTCACTGCATGTCACTGAATTATTCCCAGAGTCACTGCATGTCACTGAATTATTCCCAGAGTCACTGCATTTCACTGAATTATTCCCAGAGTCACTGAATGTCACTGAATTATTCCCAGAGTCACTGCATGTCACTGAATTATTCCCAGAGTCACTGCATTTCACTGAATTATTCCCAGAGTCACTGCATGTCACTGAATTATTCCCAGAGTCACTGCATTTCACTGAATTATTCCCAGAGTCACTGCATGTCACTGAATTATTCCCAGAGTCACTGCATTTCACTGAATTATCCCCAGAGTCACTGCATGTCACTGAATTATCTCCAGAGTCACTGCATGTCACTGAATTATTCCCAGAGTCACTGCATGTCGCTGAATTATTCCCAGAGTCACTGCATTTCACTGAATTATTCCCAGAGTCACTGCATGTCACTGAATTATTCCCAGAGTCACTGCATTTCACTGAATTATCCCCAGAGTCACTGCATGTCACTGAATTATCCCCAGAGTCACTGCATGTCACTGAATTATTCCCAGAGTCACTGCATGTCGCTGAATTATTCCCAGAGTCACTGCATGTCACTGAATTATTCCCAGAGTCACTGCATGTCACTGAATTATTCCCAGAGTCACTGCATTTCACTGAATTATTCCCAGAGTCACTGCATTTCACTGAATTATTTCCAGAGTCACTGCATGTCACTGAATTATTCCCAGAGTCACTGCATGTCACTGAATTATTCCCAGAGTCACTGCATGTCACTGAATTATTCCCAGAGTCACTGCATTTCACTGAATTATTCCCAGTCAGTGCATGTCACTGAATTATTCCCAGAGTCACTGCATGTCACTGAATTATTCCCAGTCACTGCATTTCATTGAATTATTCCCAGTCACTGCATTTCACTGAATTATTCCCAGAGTCACTGCATGTCACTGAATTATTCCCAGAGTCACTGCATGTCACAATTATTCCCAGAGTCACTGCAAGTCACTGAATTATTCCCAGAGTCACTGCATGTCACTGAATTATTCCCAGAGTAACTGCATTTCACTGAATTATTCCCAGAGTCACTGCATGTCACTGAATTATTCCCAGAGTCACTGCATTTCACTGAATTATTCCCAGAGTCACTGCATTTCACTGAATTATTCCCAGAGTCACTGAATGTCACTGAATTATTCCCAGAGTCACTGCATTTCACTGAATTATTTCCAGAGTCACTGCATGTCACTGAATTATTCCCAGAGTAACTGCATGTCACTGAATTATTCCCAGAGTCACTTCATTTCACTGAATTATGCCCAGAGTCACTGCATGTCACTGAATTATTCCCAGAGTCACTGCATGTCACTGAATTATTCCGAGAGTCACTGCATGTCACTGAATTATTCCCAGAGTCACTGCATGTCACTGAATTATTCCCAGAGTCACTTCATTTCACTGAATTATGCCCAGAGTCACTGCATGTCACTGAATTATTCCCAGAGTCACTGCATTTCACTGAATTATTCCCAGAGTCACTGCATGTCACTGAATTATTCCGAGAGTCACTGCATGTCACTGAATTATTCCCAGAGTCACTGCATGTCACTGAATTATTCCCAGAGTCACTGCATGTCACTGAATTATTCCCAGAGTCACTGCATTTCACTGAATTATTCCCAGAGTCACTGCATTTCAGTGAATTATTCCCAAAGTCACTGCATTTCACTGAATTATTCCCAGAGTCACTGCATTTCACTGAATTATTCCCAGAATCACTGCATGTCACTGAATTATTCCCAGAGTCACTGCATTTCACTGAATTATTTCCAGAGTCACTGCAGTTCAGTGAATTATTCCCAGAGTCACTGCATTTCACTGAATTATTTCCAGAGTCACTGCAGTTCAGTGAATTATTCCCAGAGTCACTGCATTTCACTGATTTATTTCCAGAGTAACTGCATTTCACTGAATTATGTCCAGAGTCACTGCATTTCACTGAATTATTTCCAGAGTCACTGCAGTTCAGTGAATTATTCCCAGAGTCACTGCATTTCACTGAATTATTTCCAGAGTCACTGCATTTCACTGAATTATGTCCAGAGTCACTGCATTTCACTGAATTATTCCCAGAGTCACTGCATGTCACTGAATTATTCCCAGAGTCACTGCATGTCACTGAATTATTCCCAGAGTCACTGCATTTCACTGAATTATTTCCAGAGTCACTGCATTTCACTGAATTATTTCCAGAGTCACTGCAGTTCAGTGAATTATTCCCAGAGTCACTGCATTTCACTGAATTATTCCCAGAGTCACTGCATTTCAGTGAATTATTCCCAGAGTCACTGCATTTCACTGAATTATTCCCAGAATCACTGCATTTCACTGAATTATTCCCAGAGTCACTGCATGTCACTGAATTAATCCCAGAGTCACTGCATTTCACGGAATTATTTCCAAAGTCACTGCAGTTCAGTGAAATATTCCCAGAGTCACTGCATTTCACTGCATTATTTCCAGAGTCACTGCAGTTCAGTGAATTATTCCCAGAGTCACTGCATGTCACTGAATTATTCCCAGAGTCACTGCATTTCACTGAATTATTTCCAGAGTCACTGCAGTTCAGTGAATTATTCCCAGAGTCACTGCATTTCACTGAATTATTTCCAGAGTCACTGCAGTTCAGTGAATTATTCCCAGAGTCACTGCATTTCACTGATTTCCAGAGTAACTGCATTTCACTGAATTATGTCCAGAGTCACTGCATTTCACTGAATTATTTCCAGAGTCACTGCAGTTCAGTGAATTATTCCCAGAGTCACTGCATTTCACTGAATTATTTCCAGAGTCACTGCATTTCACTGAATTATGTCCAGAGTCACTGCATTTCACGGAATTATTCCCAGCGTCACTGCATGTCACTGAATTATTCCCAGAGTCACTGCATGTCACTGAATTATTCCCAGAGTCACTGCATGTCACTGAATTATTCCCAGAGTCACTGCATTTCACTGAATTATTTCCAGAGTCACTGCATTTCACTGAATTATTTCCAGAGTCACTGCAGTTCAGTGAATTATTCCCAGAGTCACTGCATTTCACTGAATTATTCCCAGAGTCACTGCATTTCAGTGAATTATTCCCAGAGTCACTGCATTTCACTGAATTATTCCCAGAATCACTGCATTTCACTGAATTATTCCCAGAGTCACTGCATGTCACTGAATTAATCCCAGAGTCACTGCATTTCACGGAATTATTTCCAAAGTCACTGCAGTTCAGTGAAATATTCCCAGAGGCACTGCATTTCACTGCATTATTTCCAGAGTCACTGCAGTTCAGTGAATTATTCCCAGAGTCACTGCATTTCACTGAATTATTTCCAGAGTCACTGCATTTCACTGAATTATGTCCAGAGTCACTGCATTTCACTGAATTATTCCCAGAGTCACTGCATTTCAGTGAATTATTCCCAGAGTCACTGCATTTCAGTGAATTATTCCCAGAGTGACTGCATTTCACTGAATTATTTCCAGAGTCACTGCATGTCACTGAATTATTTCCAGAGTCACTGCATGTCACTGAATTATTCCCAGAGTCACTGCATGTCACTGAATTATTCCCAGAGTCACTGCATGTCACTGAATTATTCCCAGAGTCATTGCATTTCACTGAATTATTCCCAGAGTCACTGCATTTCACTGAATTATTCCCAGAGTCACTGCATTTCACGGAATTATTCCCAGAGTCACTGCATGTCACTGAATTATTCCCAGAGTCACTGCATTTCACTGAATTATTCCCAGAGTCACTGCATTTCACTGAATTATTCCCAGAGTCACTGCATGTCACTGAATTATTCCCAGAGTCACTGCATGTCACAATTATTCCCAGAGTCACTGCAAGTCACTGAATTATTCCCAGAGTCACTGCATGTCACTGAATTATTCCCAGAGTAACTGCATTTCACTGAATTATTCCCAGAGTCACTGCATGTCACTGAATTATTCCCAGAGTCACTGCATTTCACTGAATTATTCCCAGAGTCACTGCATTTCACTGAATTATTCCCAGAGTCACTGCATGTCACTGAATTATTCCCAGAGTCACTGCATTTAACTGAATTATTTCCAGAGTCACTGCATGTCACTGAATTATTCCCAGAGTAACTGCATGTCACTGAATTATTCCCAGAGTCACTTCATTTCACTGAATTATGCCCAGAGTCACTGCATGTCACTGAATTATTCCCAGAGTCACTGCATTTCACTGAATTATTTCCAGAGTCACTGCAGTTCAGTGAATTATTCCCAGAGTCACTGCATTTCACTGAATTATTTCCAGAGTCATTGCATTTCACTGAATTATGTCCAGAGTCACTGCATTTCACTGAATTATTCCCAGAGTCACTGCATGTCACTGAATTATTCCCAGAGTCACTGCATGTCACTGAATTATTCCCAGAGTCACTGCATGTCACTGAATTATCCCAGAGTCACTGCATTTCACTGAATTATTTCCAGAGTCACTGCATTTCACTGAATTATTTCCAGAGTCACTGCAGTTCAGTGAATTATTCCCAGAGTCACTGCATTTCACTGAATTATTCCCAGAGTCACTGCATTTCACTGAATTATTCCCAGAATCACTGCATTTCACTGAATTATTCCCAGAGTCACTGCATGTCACTGAATTAATCCCAGAGTCACTGCATTTCACAGAATTATTTCCAAAGTCACTGCAGTTCAGTGAAATATTCCCAGAGTCACTGCATTTCACTGCATTATTTCCAGAGTCACTGCAGTTCAGTGAATTATTCCCAGAGTCACTGCATTTCACTGAATTATTTCCAGAGTCACTGCATTTCACTGAATTATGTCCAGAGTCACTGCATTTCACTGAATTATTCCCAGAGTCACTGCATTTCAGTGAATTATTCCCAGAGTCACTGCATTTCAGTGAATTATTCCCAGAGTGACTGCATTTCACTGAATTATTTCCAGAGTCACTGCATGTCACTGAATTATTTCCAGAGTCACTGCATGTCACTGAATTATTCCCAGAGTCACTGCATGTCACTGAATTATTCCCAGAGTCACTGCATGTCACTGAATTATTCCCAGAGTCACTGCATGTCACTGAATTATTCCCAGAGTCACTGCATTTCACTGAATTATTCCCAGAGTCACTGCATTTCACTGAATTATTCCCAGAGTCACTGCATGTCACTGAATTATTCCCAGAGTCACTGCATGTCACTGAATTATTCCCAGAGTCACTGCATGTCACTGAATTATTCCCAGAGTCACTGCATTTCACTGAATTATTCCCAGAGTCACTGCATTTCACTGAATTATTCCCAGAGTCACTGCATTTCACTGAATTATTCCCAGAGTCACTGCATGTCACTGAATTATTCCCAGAGTCACTGCATGTCACTGAATTATTCCCAGAGTCACTGCATTTCACTGAATTATTCCCAGAGTCACTGCATGTCACTGAATTATTCCCAGAGTCACTGCATTTCACTGAATTATTCCCAGAGTCACTGCATGTCACTGAATTATTCCCAGAGTCACTGCATGTCACTGAATTATTCCCAGAGTCACTGCATGTCACTGAATTATTCCCAGAGTCACTGCATTTCACTGAATTATCCCCAGAGTCACTGCATGTCACTGAATTATTCCCAGAGTCACTGCATGTCACTGAATTATTCCCAGAGTCACTGCATGTCACTGAATTATTCCCAGAGTCACTGCATGTCACTGAATTATTTCCAGAGTCACTGCATGTCACTGAATTATTCCCAGAGTCACTGCATTTCACTGAATTATTCCCAGAGCCACTGCATGTCACTGAATTATTCCCAGAGTCACTGCATTTCACTGAATTATTCCCAGAGTCACTGCATGTCACTGAATTATTCCCAGAGTCACTGCATGTCACTGAATTATTCCCAGAGTCACTGCATGTCACTGAATTATTCCCAGAGTCACTGCATTTCACTGAATTATTCCCAGAGTCACTGCATGTCACTGAATTATTCCCAGAGTCACTGCATTTCACTGAATTATTCCCAGAGTCACTGCATGTCACTGAATTATTCCCAGAGTCACTGTATTTCACTGAATTATCCCCAGAGTCACTGCATGTCACTGAATTATCCCCAGAGTCACTGCATGTCACTGAATTATTCCCAGAGTCACTGCATGTCGCTGAATTATTCCCAGAGTCACTGCATTTCACTGAATTATTCCCAGAGTCACTGCATGTCACTGAATTATTCCCAGAGTCACTGCATTTCACTGAATTATTCCCAGAGTCACTGCATGTCACTGAATTATTCCCAGAGTCACTGCATTTCACTGAATTATTCCCAGAGTCACTGCATGTCACTGAATTATTCCCAGAGTCACTGCATGTCACTGAATTATTCCCAGAGTCACTGCATTTCACTGAATTATTCCCAGAGTCACTGCATGTCACTGAATTATTCCCAGAGTCACTGCATGTCACTGAATTATTCCCAGAGTCACTGCATTTCACTGAATTATCCCCAGAGTCACTGCATGTCACTGAATTATTCCCAGAGTCACTGCATGTCACTGAATTATTCCCAGAGTCACTGCATGTCACTGAATTATTCCCAGAGTCACTGCATTTCACTGAATTATCCCCAGAGTCACTGCATGTCACTGAATTATTCCCAGAGTCACTGCATGTCACTGAATTATTCCCAGAGTCACTGCATGTCGCTGAATTATTCCCAGAGTCACTGCATTTCACTGAATTATTCCCAGAGTCACTGCATGTCACTGAATTATTCCCAGAGTCACTGCATGTCACTGAATTATTCCCAGAGTCACTGCATTTCACTGAATTATTCCCAGAGTCACTGCATGTCACTGAATTATTCCCAGAGTCACTGCATGTCACTGAATTATTCCCAGAGTCACTGCATTTCACTGAATTATTCCCAGAGTCACTGCATTTCACTGAATTATTCCCAGAGTCACTGAATGTCACTGAATTATTCCCAGAGTCACTGCATGTCACTGAATTATTCCCAGAGTCACTGCATTTCACTGAATTATTCCCAGAGTCACTGAATGTCACTGAATTATTCCCAGAGTCACTGCATGTCACTGAATTATTCCCAGAGTCACTGCATGTCACTGAATTATTCCCAGAGTCACTGCATTTCACTGAATTATTCCCAGAGTCACTGCATGTCACTGAATTATTCCCAGAGTCACTGCATTTCACTGAATTATTCCCAGAGTCACTGCATGTCACTGAATTATTCCCAGAGTCACTGCATTTCACTGAATTATCCCCAGAGTCACTGCATGTCACTGAATTATCCCCAGAGTCACTGCATGTCACTGAATTATTCCCAGAGTCACTGCATGTCGCTGAATTATTCCCAGAGTCACTGCATTTCACTGAATTATTCCCAGAGTCACTGCATGTCACTGAATTATTCCCAGAGTCACTGCATGTCACTGAATTATTCCCAGAGTCACTGCATTTCACTGAATTATTCCCAGAGTCACTGCATGTCACTGAATTATTCCCAGAGTCACTGCATTTCACTGAATTATTCCCAGAGTCACTGCAGTTCAGTGAATTATTCCCAGAGTCACTGCATTTCACTGAATTATTCCCAGAGTCACTGCATTTCACTGAATTATTCCCAGAATCACTGCATTTCACTGAATTATTCCCAGAGTCACTGCATGTCACTGAATTAATCCCAGAGTCACTGCATTTCACAGAATTATTTCCAAAGTCACTGCAGTTCAGTGAAATATTCCCAGAGTCACTGCATTTCACTGCATTATTTCCAGAGTCACTGCAGTTCAGTGAATTATTCCCAGAGTCACTGCATTTCACTGAATTATTTCCAGAGTCACTGCATTTCACTGAATTATGTCCAGAGTCACTGCATTTCACTGAATTATTCCCAGAGTCACTGCATTTCAGTGAATTATTCCCAGAGTCACTGCATTTCAGTGAATTATTCCCAGAGTGACTGCATTTCACTGAATTATTTCCAGAGTCACTGCATGTCACTGAATTATTTCCAGAGTCACTGCATGTCACTGAATTATTCCCAGAGTCACTGCATGTCACTGAATTATTCCCAGAGTCACTGCATGTCACTGAATTATTCCCAGAGTCACTGCATGTCACTGAATTATTCCCAGAGTCACTGCATTTCACTGAATTATTCCCAGAGTCACTGCATTTCACTGAATTATTCCCAGAGTCACTGCATGTCACTGAATTATTCCCAGAGTCACTGCATGTCACTGAATTATTCCCAGAGTCACTGCATGTCACTGAATTATTCCCAGAGTCACTGCATTTCACTGAATTATTCCCAGAGTCACTGCATTTCACTGAATTATTCCCAGAGTCACTGCATTTCACTGAATTATTCCCAGAGTCACTGCATGTCACTGAATTATTCCCAGAGTCACTGCATGTCACTGAATTATTCCCAGAGTCACTGCATTTCACTGAATTATTCCCAGAGTCACTGCATGTCACTGAATTATTCCCAGAGTCACTGCATTTCACTGAATTATTCCCAGAGTCACTGCATGTCACTGAATTATTCCCAGAGTCACTGCATGTCACTGAATTATTCCCAGAGTCACTGCATGTCACTGAATTATTCCCAGAGTCACTGCATTTCACTGAATTATCCCCAGAGTCACTGCATGTCACTGAATTATTCCCAGAGTCACTGCATGTCACTGAATTATTCCCAGAGTCACTGCATGTCACTGAATTATTCCCAGAGTCACTGCATGTCACTGAATTATTTCCAGAGTCACTGCATGTCACTGAATTATTCCCAGAGTCACTGCATTTCACTGAATTATTCCCAGAGCCACTGCATGTCACTGAATTATTCCCAGAGTCACTGCATTTCACTGAATTATTCCCAGAGTCACTGCATGTCACTGAATTATTCCCAGAGTCACTGCATGTCACTGAATTATTCCCAGAGTCACTGCATGTCACTGAATTATTCCCAGAGTCACTGCATTTCACTGAATTATTCCCAGAGTCACTGCATGTCACTGAATTATTCCCAGAGTCACTGCATTTCACTGAATTATTCCCAGAGTCACTGCATGTCACTGAATTATTCCCAGAGTCACTGTATTTCACTGAATTATCCCCAGAGTCACTGCATGTCACTGAATTATCCCCAGAGTCACTGCATGTCACTGAATTATTCCCAGAGTCACTGCATGTCGCTGAATTATTCCCAGAGTCACTGCATTTCACTGAATTATTCCCAGAGTCACTGCATGTCACTGAATTATTCCCAGAGTCACTGCATTTCACTGAATTATTCCCAGAGTCACTGCATGTCACTGAATTATTCCCAGAGTCACTGCATTTCACTGAATTATTCCCAGAGTCACTGCATGTCACTGAATTATTCCCAGAGTCACTGCATGTCACTGAATTATTCCCAGAGTCACTGCATTTCACTGAATTATTCCCAGAGTCACTGCATGTCACTGAATTATTCCCAGAGTCACTGCATGTCACTGAATTATTCCCAGAGTCACTGCATTTCACTGAATTATCCCCAGAGTCACTGCATGTCACTGAATTATTCCCAGAGTCACTGCATGTCACTGAATTATTCCCAGAGTCACTGCATGTCACTGAATTATTCCCAGAGTCACTGCATTTCACTGAATTATCCCCAGAGTCACTGCATGTCACTGAATTATTCCCAGAGTCACTGCATGTCACTGAATTATTCCCAGAGTCACTGCATGTCGCTGAATTATTCCCAGAGTCACTGCATTTCACTGAATTATTCCCAGAGTCACTGCATGTCACTGAATTATTCCCAGAGTCACTGCATGTCACTGAATTATTCCCAGAGTCACTGCATTTCACTGAATTATTCCCAGAGTCACTGCATGTCACTGAATTATTCCCAGAGTCACTGCATGTCACTGAATTATTCCCAGAGTCACTGCATTTCACTGAATTATTCCCAGAGTCACTGCATTTCACTGAATTATTCCCAGAGTCACTGAATGTCACTGAATTATTCCCAGAGTCACTGCATGTCACTGAATTATTCCCAGAGTCACTGCATTTCACTGAATTATTCCCAGAGTCACTGAATGTCACTGAATTATTCCCAGAGTCACTGCATGTCACTGAATTATTCCCAGAGTCACTGCATGTCACTGAATTATTCCCAGAGTCACTGCATTTCACTGAATTATTCCCAGAGTCACTGCATGTCACTGAATTATTCCCAGAGTCACTGCATTTCACTGAATTATTCCCAGAGTCACTGCATGTCACTGAATTATTCCCAGAGTCACTGCATTTCACTGAATTATCCCCAGAGTCACTGCATGTCACTGAATTATCCCCAGAGTCACTGCATGTCACTGAATTATTCCCAGAGTCACTGCATGTCGCTGAATTATTCCCAGAGTCACTGCATTTCACTGAATTATTCCCAGAGTCACTGCATGTCACTGAATTATTCCCAGAGTCACTGCATGTCACTGAATTATTCCCAGAGTCACTGCATTTCACTGAATTATTCCCAGAGTCACTGCATGTCACTGAATTATTCCCAGAGTCACTGCATGTCACTGAATTATTCCCAGAGTCACTGCATTTCACTGAATTATTCCCAGAGTCACTGCATGTCACTGAATTATTCCCAGAGTCACTGCATGTCACTGAATTATCCCCAGAGTCACTGCATGTCACTGAATTATTCCCAGAGTCACTGCATGTCACTGAATTATTCCCAGAGTCACTGCATGTCGCTGAATTATTCCCAGAGTCACTGCATTTCACTGAATTATTCCCAGAGTCACTGCATGTCACTGAATTATTCCCAGAGTCACTGCATGTCACTGAATTATTCCCAGAGTCACTGCATTTCACTGAATTATTCCCAGAGTCACTGCATGTCACTGAATTATTCCCAGAGTCACTGCATGTCACTGAATTATTCCCAGAGTCACTGCATTTCACTGAATTATTCCCAGAGTCACTGAATGTCACTGAATTATTCCCAGAGTCACTGCATGTCACTGAATTATTCCCAGAGTCACTGCATTTCACTGAATTATTCCCAGAGTCACTGCATGTCACTGAATTATTCCCAGAGTCACTGCATTTCACTGAATTATTCCCAGAGTCACTGCATGTCACTGAATTATTCCCAGAGTCACTGCATTTCACTGAATTATCCCCAGAGTCACTGCATGTCACTGAATTATCTCCAGAGTCACTGCATGTCACTGAATTATTCCCAGAGTCACTGCATGTCGCTGAATTATTCCCAGAGTCACTGCATTTCACTGAATTATTCCCAGAGTCACTGCATGTCACTGAATTATTCCCAGAGTCACTGCATTTCACTGAATTATCCCCAGAGTCACTGCATGTCACTGAATTATCCCCAGAGTCACTGCATGTCACTGAATTATTCCCAGAGTCACTGCATGTCGCTGAATTATTCCCAGAGTCACTGCATGTCACTGAATTATTCCCAGAGTCACTGCATGTCACTGAATTATTCCCAGAGTCACTGCATTTCACTGAATTATTCCCAGAGTCACTGCATTTCACTGAATTATTTCCAGAGTCACTGCATGTCACTGAATTATTCCCAGAGTCACTGCATGTCACTGAATTATTCCCAGAGTCACTGCATGTCACTGAATTATTCCCAGAGTCACTGCATTTCACTGAATTATTCCCAGTCAGTGCATGTCACTGAATTATTCCCAGAGTCACTGCATGTCACTGAATTATTCCCAGTCACTGCATTTCATTGAATTATTCCCAGTCACTGCATTTCACTGAATTATTCCCAGAGTCACTGCATGTCACTGAATTA
Organism: Anomaloglossus baeobatrachus; assembly: GCF_048569485.1. NCBI lineage: Eukaryota > Metazoa > Chordata > Amphibia > Anura > Aromobatidae > Anomaloglossus > Anomaloglossus baeobatrachus. Next base: position 140,981 of record NW_027442005.1, on the reverse strand, counting down.
TTCCCAGAGTCACTGCATGTCACAATTATTCCCAGAGTCACTGCAAGTCACTGAATTATTCCCAGAGTCACTGCATGTCACTGAATTATTCCCAGAGTAACTGCATTTCACTGAATTATTCCCAGAGTCACTGCATGTCACTGAATTATTCCCAGAGTCACTGCATTTCACTGAATTATTCCCAGAGTCACTGCATTTCACTGAATTATTCCCAGAGTCACTGAATGTCACTGAATTATTCCCAGAGTCACTGCATTTCACTGAATTATTTCCAGAGTCACTGCATGTCACTGAATTATTCCCAGAGTAACTGCATGTCACTGAATTATTCCCAGAGTCACTTCATTTCACTGAATTATGCCCAGAGTCACTGCATGTCACTGAATTATTCCCAGAGTCACTGCATGTCACTGAATTATTCCGAGAGTCACTGCATGTCACTGAATTATTCCCAGAGTCACTGCATGTCACTGAATTATTCCCAGAGTCACTTCATTTCACTGAATTATGCCCAGAGTCACTGCATGTCACTGAATTATTCCCAGAGTCACTGCATTTCACTGAATTATTCCCAGAGTCACTGCATGTCACTGAATTATTCCGAGAGTCACTGCATGTCACTGAATTATTCCCAGAGTCACTGCATGTCACTGAATTATTCCCAGAGTCACTGCATGTCACTGAATTATTCCCAGAGTCACTGCATTTCACTGAATTATTCCCAGAGTCACTGCATTTCAGTGAATTATTCCCAAAGTCACTGCATTTCACTGAATTATTCCCAGAGTCACTGCATTTCACTGAATTATTCCCAGAATCACTGCATGTCACTGAATTATTCCCAGAGTCACTGCATTTCACTGAATTATTTCCAGAGTCACTGCAGTTCAGTGAATTATTCCCAGAGTCACTGCATTTCACTGAATTATTTCCAGAGTCACTGCAGTTCAGTGAATTATTCCCAGAGTCACTGCATTTCACTGAATTATTTCCAGAGTAACTGCATTTCACTGAATTATGTCCAGAGTCACTGCATTTCACTGAATTATTTCCAGAGTCACTGCAGTTCAGTGAATTATTCCCAGAGTCACTGCATTTCACTGAATTATTTCCAGAGTCACTGCATTTCACTGAATTATGTCCAGAGTCACTGCATTTCACTGAATTATTCCCAGAGTCACTGCATGTCACTGAATTATTCCCAGAGTCACTGCATGTCACTGAATTATTCCCAGAGTCACTGCATTTCACTGAATTATTTCCAGAGTCACTGCATTTCACTGAATTATTTCCAGAGTCACTGCAGTTCAGTGAATTATTCCCAGAGTCACTGCATTTCACTGAATTATTCCCAGAGTCACTGCATTTCAGTGAATTATTCCCAGAGTCACTGCATTTCACTGAATTATTCCCAGAATCACTGCATTTCACTGAATTATTCCCAGAGTCACTGCATGTCACTGAATTAATCCCAGAGTCACTGCATTTCACGGAATTATTTCCAAAGTCACTGCAGTTCAGTGAAATATTCCCAGAGTCACTGCATTTCACTGCATTATTTCCAGAGTCACTGCAGTTCAGTGAATTATTCCCAGAGTCACTGCATGTCACTGAATTATTCCCAGAGTCACTGCATTTCACTGAATTATTTCCAGAGTCACTGCAGTTCAGTGAATTATTCCCAGAGTCACTGCATTTCACTGAATTATTTCCAGAGTCACTGCAGTTCAGTGAATTATTCCCAGAGTCACTGCATTTCACTGATTTCCAGAGTAACTGCATTTCACTGAATTATGTCCAGAGTCACTGCATTTCACTGAATTATTTCCAGAGTCACTGCAGTTCAGTGAATTATTCCCAGAGTCACTGCATTTCACTGAATTATTTCCAGAGTCACTGCATTTCACTGAATTATGTCCAGAGTCACTGCATTTCACGGAATTATTCCCAGCGTCACTGCATGTCACTGAATTATTCCCAGAGTCACTGCATGTCACTGAATTATTCCCAGAGTCACTGCATGTCACTGAATTATTCCCAGAGTCACTGCATTTCACTGAATTATTTCCAGAGTCACTGCATTTCACTGAATTATTTCCAGAGTCACTGCAGTTCAGTGAATTATTCCCAGAGTCACTGCATTTCACTGAATTATTCCCAGAGTCACTGCATTTCAGTGAATTATTCCCAGAGTCACTGCATTTCACTGAATTATTCCCAGAATCACTGCATTTCACTGAATTATTCCCAGAGTCACTGCATGTCACTGAATTAATCCCAGAGTCACTGCATTTCACTGCATTATTTCCAAAGTCACTGCAGTTCAGTGAAATATTCCCAGATGCACTGCATTTCACTGCATTATTTCCAGAGTCACTGCAGTTCAGTGAATTATTCCCAGAGTCACTGCATTTCACTGAATTATTTCCAGAGTCACTGCATTTCACTGAATTATGTCCAGAGTCACTGCATTTCACTGAATTATTCCCAGAGTCACTGCATTTCAGTGAATTATTCCCAGAGTCACTGCATTTCAGTGAATTATTCCCAGAGTGACTGCATTTCACTGAATTATTTCCAGAGTCACTGCATGTCACTGAATTATTTCCAGAGTCACTGCATGTCACTGAATTATTCCCAGAGTCACTGCATGTCACTGAATTATTCCCAGAGTCACTGCATGTCACTGAATTATTTCCAGAGTCACTGCAGTTCAGTGAATTATTCCCAGAGTCACTGCATTTCACTGAATTATTTCCAGAGTCACTGCATTTCACTGAATTATGTCCAGAGTCACTGCATTTCACTGAATTATTCCCAGAGTCACTGCATTTCAGTGAATTATTCCCAGAGTCACTGCATTTCAGTGAATTATTCCCAGAGTGACTGCATTTCACTGAATTATTTCCAGAGTCACTGCATGTCACTGAATTATTCCCAGAGTCACTGCATGTCACTGAATTATTTCCAGAGTCACTGCATGTCACTGAATTATTCCCAGAGTCACTGCATGTCACTGAATTATTCCCAGAGTCACTGCATGTCACTGAATTATTCCCAGAGTCATTGCATTTCACTGAATTATTCCCAGAGTCACTGCATTTCACTGAATTATTCCCAGAGTCACTGCATTTCACTGAATTATTCCCAGAGTCACTGCATTTCACGGAATTATTCCCAGAGTCACTGCATGTCACTGAATTATTCCCAGAGTCACTGCATTTCACTGAATTATTCCCAGAGTCACTGCATTTCACTGAATTATTCCCAGAGTCACTGCATGTCACTGAATTATTCCCAGAGTCACTGCATGTCACAATTATTCCCAGAGTCACTGCAAGTCACTGAATTATTCCCAGAGTCACTGCATGTCACTGAATTATTCCCAGAGTAACTGCATTTCACTGAATTATTCCCAGAGTCACTGCATGTCACTGAATTATTCCCAGAGTCACTGCATTTCACTGAATTATTCCCAGAGTCACTGCATTTCACTGAATTATTCCCAGAGTCACTGCATGTCACTGAATTATTCCCAGAGTCACTGCATTTAACTGAATTATTTCCAGAGTCACTGCATGTCACTGAATTATTCCCAGAGTAACTGCATGTCATTGAATTATTCCCAGAGTCACTTCATTTCACTGAATTATGCCCAGAGTCACTGCATGTCACTGAATTATTCCCAGAGTCACTGCATTTCACTGAATTATTTCCAGAGTCACTGCAGTTCAGTGAATTATTCCCAGAGTCACTGCATTTCACTGAATTATTTCCAGAGTCACTGCATTTCACTGAATTATGTCCAGAGTCACTGCATTTCACTGAATTATTCCCAGAGTCACTGCATGTCACTGAATTATTCCCAGAGTCACTGCATGTCACTGAATTATTCCCAGAGTCACTGCATGTCACTGAATTATCCCAGAGTCACTGCATTTCACTGAATTATTTCCAGAGTCACTGCATTTCACTGAATTATTTCCAGAGTCACTGCAGTTCAGTGAATTATTCCCAGAGTCACTGCATTTCACTGAATTATTCCCAGAGTCACTGCATTTCACTGAATTATTCCCAGAATCACTGCATTTCACTGAATTATTCCCAGAGTCACTGCATGTCACTGAATTAATCCCAGAGTCACTGCATTTCACAGAATTATTTCCAAAGTCACTGCAGTTCAGTGAAATATTCCCAGAGTCACTGCATTTCACTGCATTATTTCCAGAGTCACTGCAGTTCAGTGAATTATTCCCAGAGTCACTGCATTTCACTGAATTATTTCCAGAGTCACTGCATTTCACTGAATTATGTCCAGAGTCACTGCATTTCACTGAATTATTCCCAGAGTCACTGCATGTCACTGAATTATTCCCAGAGTCACTGCATGTCACTGAATTATTCCCAGAGTCACTGCATGTCACTGAATTATTCCCAGAGTCACTGCATGTCACTGAATTATTCCCAGAGTCACTGCATGTCACTGAATTTTTCCCAGAGTCACTGCATTTCACTGAATTATTCCCAGTCACTGCATGTCACTGAATTATTCCCAGAGTCACTGCATGTCACTGAATTATTCCCAGAGTCACTGCATTTCACTGAATTATTCCCAGAGTCACTGCATTTCAGTGAATTATTCCCAGAGTGACTGCATTTCACTGAATTATTTCCAGAGTCACTGCATTTCACTGAATTATTCCCAGAGTCACTGCATGTCACTGAATTATTTCCAGAGTCACTGCATGTCACTGAATTATTCCCAGAGTCACTGCATGTCACTGAATTATTCCCAGAGTCACTGCATGTCACTGAATTATTCCCAGAGTCACTGCATTTCACTGAATTATTCCCAGTCACTGCATGTCACTGAATTATTCCCAGAGTCACTGCATGTCACTGAATTATTCCCAGAGTCACTGCATTTCACTGAATTATTTCCAGAGTCACTGCATTTCACTGAATTATTTCCAGAGTCACTGCAGTTCAGTGAATTATTCCCAGAGTCACTGCATTTCACTGAATTATTCCCAGAGTCACTGCATTTCAGTGAATTATTCCCAGAGTCACTGCATTTCACTGAATTATTCCCAGAATCACTGCATTTCACTGAATTATTCCCAGAGTCACTGCATGTCACTGAATTAATCCCAGAGTCACTGCATTTCACGGAATTATTTCCAGAGTCACTGCAGTTCAGTGAAATATTCCCAGAGTCACTGCATTTCACTGCATTATTTCCAGAGTCAATGCAGTTCAGTGAATTATTCCCAGAGTCACTGCATTTCACTGAATTATTTCCAGAGTCACTGCATTTCACTGAATTATGTCCAGAGTCACTGCATTTCACTGAATTATTCCCAGAGTCACTGCATTTCAGTGAATTATTCCCAGAGTCACTGCATTTCAGTGAATTATTCCCAGAGTGACTGCATTTCACTGAATTATTTCCAGAGTCACTGCATGTCACTGAATTATTTCCAGAGTCACTGCATTTCACTGAATTATTCCCAGAGTCACTGCATTTCACTGAATTATTCCCAGAATCACTGCATTTCACTGAATTATTCCCAGAGTCACTGCATGTCACTGAATTAATCCCAGAGTCACTGCATTTCACGGAATTATTTCCAGAGTCACTGCAGTTCAGTGAAATATTCCCAGAGTCACTGCATTTCACTGCATTATTTCCAGAGTCAATGCAGTTCAGTGAATTATTCCCAGAGTCACTGCATTTCACTGAATTATTTCCAGAGTCACTGCATTTCACTGAATTATGTCCAGAGTCACTGCATTTCACTGAATTATTCCCAGAGTCACTGCATTTCAGTGAATTATTCCCAGAGTCACTGCATTTCAGTGAATTATTCCCAGAGTGACTGCATTTCACTGAATTATTTCCAGAGTCACTGCATGTCACTGAATTATTTCCAGAGTCACTGCATTTCACTGAATTATTCCCAGAGTCACTGCATGTCACTGAATTATTCCCAGAGTCACTTCATTTCACTGAATTATGCCCAGAGTCACTGCATGTCACTGAATTATTCCCAGAGTCACTGCATTTCACTGAATTATTTCCAGAGTCACTGCAGTTCAGTGAATTATTCCCAGAGTCACTGCATTTCACTGAATTATTTCCAGAGTCACTGCATTTCACTGAATTATGTCCAGAGTCACTGCATTTCACTGAATTATTCCCAGAGTCACTGCATGTCACTGAATTATTCCCAGAGTCACTGCATGTCACTGAATTATTCCCAGAGTCACTGCATGTCACTGAATTATCCCAGAGTCACTGCATTTCACTGAATTATTTCCAGAGTCACTGCATTTCACTGAATTATTTCCAGAGTCACTGCAGTTCAGTGAATTATTCCCAGAGTCACTGCATTTCACTGAATTATTCCCAGAGTCACTGCATTTCACTGAATTATTCCCAGAATCACTGCATTTCACTGAATTATTCCCAGAGTCACTGCATGTCACTGAATTAATCCCAGAGTCACTGCATTTCACAGAATTATTTCCAAAGTCACTGCAGTTCAGTGAAATATTCCCAGAGTCACTGCATTTCACTGCATTATTTCCAGAGTCACTGCAGTTCAGTGAATTATTCCCAGAGTCACTGCATTTCACTGAATTATTTCCAGAGTCACTGCATTTCACTGAATTATGTCCAGAGTCACTGCATTTCACTGAATTATTCCCAGAGTCACTGCATTTCAGTGAATTATTCCCAGAGTCACTGCATTTCAGTGAATTATTCCCAGAGTGACTGCATTTCACTGAATTATTTCCAGAGTCACTGCATGTCACTGAATTATTTCCAGAGTCACTGCATGTCACTGAATTATTCCCAGAGTCACTGCATGTCACTGAATTATTCCCAGAGTCACTGCATGTCACTGAATTATTCCCAGAGTCACTGCATGTCACTGAATTATTCCCAGAGTCACTGCATGTCACTGAATTTTTCCCAGAGTCACTGCATTTCACTGAATTATTCCCAGTCACTGCATGTCACTGAATTATTCCCAGAGTCACTGCATGTCACTGAATTATTCCCAGAGTCACTGCATTTCACTGAATTATTCCCAGAGTCACTGCATTTCAGTGAATTATTCCCAGAGTGACTGCATTTCACTGAATTATTTCCAGAGTCACTGCATTTCACTGAATTATTCCCAGAGTCACTGCATGTCACTGAATTATTTCCAGAGTCACTGCATGTCACTGAATTATTCCCAGAGTCACTGCATGTCACTGAATTATTCCCAGAGTCACTGCATGTCACTGAATTATTCCCAGAGTCACTGCATTTCACTGAATTATTCCCAGTCACTGCATGTCACTGAATTATTCCCAGAGTCACTGCATGTCACTGAATTATTCCCAGAGTCACTGCATTTCACTGAATTATTTCCAGAGTCACTGCATTTCACTGAATTATTTCCAGAGTCACTGCAGTTCAGTGAATTATTCCCAGAGTCACTGCATTTCACTGAATTATTCCCAGAGTCACTGCATTTCAGTGAATTATTCCCAGAGTCACTGCATTTCACTGAATTATTCCCAGAATCACTGCATTTCACTGAATTATTCCCAGAGTCACTTCATTTCACTGAATTATGCCCAGAGTCACTGCATGTCACTGAATTATTCCCAGAGTCACTGCATTTCACTGAATTATTTCCAGAGTCACTGCAGTTCAGTGAATTATTCCCAGAGTCACTGCATTTCACTGAATTATTTCCAGAGTCATTGCATTTCACTGAATTATGTCCAGAGTCACTGCATTTCACTGAATTATTCCCAGAGTCACTGCATGTCACTGAATTATTCCCAGAGTCACTGCATGTCACTGAATTATTCCCAGAGTCACTGCATGTCACTGAATTATCCCAGAGTCACTGCATTTCACTGAATTATTTCCAGAGTCACTGCATTTCACTGAATTATTTCCAGAGTCACTGCAGTTCAGTGAATTATTCCCAGAGTCACTGCATTTCACTGAATTATTCCCAGAGTCACTGCATTTCACTGAATTATTCCCAGAATCACTGCATTTCACTGAATTATTCCCAGAGTCACTGCATGTCACTGAATTAATCCCAGAGTCACTGCATTTCACAGAATTATTTCCAAAGTCACTGCAGTTCAGTGAAATATTCCCAGAGTCACTGCATTTCACTGCATTATTTCCAGAGTCACTGCAGTTCAGTGAATTATTCCCAGAGTCACTGCATTTCACTGAATTATTTCCAGAGTCACTGCATTTCACTGAATTATGTCCAGAGTCACTGCATTTCACTGAATTATTCCCAGAGTCACTGCATTTCAGTGAATTATTCCCAGAGTCACTGCATTTCAGTGAATTATTCCCAGAGTGACTGCATTTCACTGAATTATTTCCAGAGTCACTGCATGTCACTGAATTATTTCCAGAGTCACTGCATGTCACTGAATTATTCCCAGAGTCACTGCATGTCACTGAATTATTCCCAGAGTCACTGCATGTCACTGAATTATTCCCAGAGTCACTGCATGTCACTGAATTATTCCCAGAGTCACTGCATTTCACTGAATTATTCCCAGAGTCACTGCATTTCACTGAATTATTCCCAGAGTCACTGCATGTCACTGAATTATTCCCAGAGTCACTGCATGTCACTGAATTATTCCCAGAGTCACTGCATGTCACTGAATTATTCCCAGAGTCACTGCATTTCACTGAATTATTCCCAGAGTCACTGCATTTCACTGAATTATTCCCAGAGTCACTGCATTTCACTGAATTATTCCCAGAGTCACTGCATGTCACTGAATTATTCCCAGAGTCACTGCATGTCACTGAATTATTCCCAGAGTCACTGCATTTCACTGAATTATTCCCAGAGTCACTGCATGTCACTGAATTATTCCCAGAGTCACTGCATGTCACTGAATTATCCCCAGAGTCACTGCATGTCACTGAATTATTCCCAGAGTCACTGCATTTCACTGAATTATTCCCAGAGTCACTGCATGTCACTGAATTATTCCCAGAGTCACTGCATGTCACTGAATTATTCCCAGAGTCACTGCATGTCACTGAATTATTCCCAGAGTCACTGCATTTCACTGAATTATCCCCAGAGTCACTGCATGTCACTGAATTATTCCCAGAGTCACTGCATGTCACTGAATTATTCCCAGAGTCACTGCATGTCACTGAATTATTCCCAGAGTCACTGCATGTCACTGAATTATTTCCAGAGTCACTGCATGTCACTGAATTATTCCCAGAGTCACTGCATTTCACTGAATTATTCCCAGAGTCACTGCATGTCACTGAATTATTCCCAGAGTCACTGCATGTCACTGAATTATTCCCAGAGTCACTGCATGTCACTGAATTATTCCCAGAGTCACTGCATTTCACTGAATTATTCCCAGAGTCACTGCATGTCACTGAATTATTCCCAGAGTCACTGCATTTCACTGAATTATTCCCAGAGTCACTGCATGTCACTGAATTATTCCCAGAGTCACTGCATGTCACTGAATTATTCCGAGAGTCACTGCATGTCACTGAATTATTCCCAGAGTCACTGCATGTCACTGAATTATTCCCAGAGTCACTGCATGTCACTGAATTATTCCCAGAGTCACTGCATTTCACTGAATTATTCCCAGAGTCACTGCATTTCAGTGAATTATTCCCAAAGTCACTGCATTTCACTGAATTATTCCCAGAGTCACTGCATTTCACTGAATTATTCCCAGAATCACTGCATGTCACTGAATTATTCCCAGAGTCACTGCATTTCACTGAATTATTTCCAGAGTCACTGCAGTTCAGTGAATTATTCCCAGAGTCACTGCATTTCACTGAATTATTTCCAGAGTCACTGCAGTTCAGTGAATTATTCCCAGAGTCACTGCATTTCACTGAATTATTTCCAGAGTAACTGCATTTCACTGAATTATGTCCAGAGTCACTGCATTTCACTGAATTATTTCCAGAGTCACTGCAGTTCAGTGAATTATTCCCAGAGTCACTGCATTTCACTGAATTATTTCCAGAGTCACTGCATTTCACTGAATTATGTCCAGAGTCACTGCATTTCACTGAATTATTCCCAGAGTCACTGCATGTCACTGAATTATTCCCAGAGTCACTGCATGTCACTGAATTATTCCCAGAGTCACTGCATTTCACTGAATTATTTCCAGAGTCACTGCATTTCACTGAATTATTTCCAGAGTCACTGCAGTTCAGTGAATTATTCCCAGAGTCACTGCATTTCACTGAATTATTCCCAGAGTCACTGCATTTCAGTGAATTATTCCCAGAGTCACTGCATTTCACTGAATTATTCCCAGAATCACTGCATTTCACTGAATTATTCCCAGAGTCACTGCATGTCACTGAATTAATCCCAGAGTCACTGCATTTCACGGAATTATTTCCAAAGTCACTGCAGTTCAGTGAAATATTCCCAGAGTCACTGCATTTCACTGCATTATTTCCAGAGTCACTGCAGTTCAGTGAATTATTCCCAGAGTCACTGCATGTCACTGAATTATTCCCAGAGTCACTGCATTTCACTGAATTATTTCCAGAGTCACTGCAGTTCAGTGAATTATTCCCAGAGTCACTGCATTTCACTGAATTATTTCCAGAGTCACTGCAGTTCAGTGAATTATTCCCAGAGTCACTGCATTTCACTGATTTCCAGAGTAACTGCATTTCACTGAATTATGTCCAGAGTCACTGCATTTCACTGAATTATTTCCAGAGTCACTGCAGTTCAGTGAATTATTCCCAGAGTCACTGCATTTCACTGAATTATTTCCAGAGTCACTGCATTTCACTGAATTATGTCCAGAGTCACTGCATTTCACGGAATTATTCCCAGCGTCACTGCATGTCACTGAATTATTCCCAGAGTCACTGCATGTCACTGAATTATTCCCAGAGTCACTGCATGTCACTGAATTATTCCCAGAGTCACTGCATTTCACTGAATTATTTCCAGAGTCACTGCATTTCACTGAATTATTTCCAGAGTCACTGCAGTTCAGTGAATTATTCCCAGAGTCACTGCATTTCACTGAATTATTCCCAGAGTCACTGCATTTCAGTGAATTATTCCCAGAGTCACTGCATTTCACTGATTTATTCCCAGAATCACTGCATTTCACTGAATTATTCCCAGAGTCACTGCATGTCACTGAATTAATCCCAGAGTCACTGCATTTCACGGAATTATTTCCAAAGTCACTGCAGTTCAGTGAAATATTCCCAGAGGCACTGCATTTCACTGCATTATTTCCAGAGTCACTGCAGTTCAGTGAATTATTCCCAGAGTCACTGCATTTCACTGAATTATTTCCAGAGTCACTGCATTTCACTGAATTATGTCCAGAGTCACTGCATTTCACTGAATTATTCCCAGAGTCACTGCATTTCAGTGAATTATTCCCAGAGTCACTGCATTTCAGTGAATTATTCCCAGAGTGACTGCATTTCACTGAATTATTTCCAGAGTCACTGCATGTCACTGAATTATTTCCAGAGTCACTGCATGTCACTGAATTATTCCCAGAGTCACTGCATGTCACTGAATTATTCCCAGAGTCACTGCATGTCACTGAATTATTCCCAGAGTCATTGCATTTCACTGAATTATTCCCAGAGTCACTGCATTTCACTGAATTATTCCCAGAGTCACTGCATTTCACTGAATTATTCCCAGAGTCACTGCATTTCACGGAATTATTCCCAGAGTCACTGCATGTCACTGAATTATTCCCAGAGTCACTGCATTTCACTGAATTATTCCCAGAGTCACTGCATTTCACTGAATTATTCCCAGAGTCACTGCATGTCACTGAATTATTCCCAGAGTCACTGCATGTCACAATTATTCCCAGAGTCACTGCAAGTCACTGAATTATTCCCAGAGTCACTGCATGTCACTGAATTATTCCCAGAGTAACTGCATTTCACTGAATTATTCCCAGAGTCACTGCATGTCACTGAATTATTCCCAGAGTCACTGCATTTCACTGAATTATTCCCAGAGTCACTGCATTTCACTGAATTATTCCCAGAGTCACTGCATGTCACTGAATTATTCCCAGAGTCACTGCATTTAACTGAATTATTTCCAGAGTCACTGCATGTCACTGAATTATTCCCAGAGTAACTGCATGTCACTGAATTATTCCCAGAGTCACTTCATTTCACTGAATTATGCCCAGAGTCACTGCATGTCACTGAATTATTCCCAGAGTCACTGCATTTCACTGAATTATTTCCAGAGTCACTGCAGTTCAGTGAATTATTCCCAGAGTCACTGCATTTCACTGAATTATTTCCAGAGTCACTGCATTTCACTGAATTATGTCCAGAGTCACTGCATTTCACTGAATTATTCCCAGAGTCACTGCATGTCACTGAATTATTCCCAGAGTCACTGCATGTCACTGAATTATTCCCAGAGTCACTGCATGTCGCTGAATTATTCCCAGAGTCACTGCATGTCGCTGAATTATTCCCAGAGTCACTGCATTTCACTGAATTATTCCCAGAGTCACTGCATGTCACTGAATTATTCCCAGAGTCACTGCATGTCACTGAATTATTCCCAGAGTCACTGCATTTCACTGAATTATTCCCAGAGTCACTGCATGTCACTGAATTATTCCCAGAGTCACTGCATGTCACTGAATTATTCCCAGAGTCACTGCATTTCACTGAATTATTCCCAGAGTCACTGCATTTCACTGAATTATTCCCAGAGTCACTGCATTTCACTGAATTATTCCCAGAGTCACTGCATTTCACTGAATTATTCCCAGAGTCACTGCATTTCACTGAATTATTCCCAGAGTCACTGCATTTCACTGAATTATTCCCAGAGTCACTGCATGTCACTGAATTATTCCCAGAGTCACTGCATGTCACTGAATTATTCCCAGAGTCACTGCATGTCACTGAATTATTCCCAGAGTCACTGCATTTCACTGAATTATTCCCAGAGTCACTGCATTTCACTGAATTATTCCCAGAGTCACTGCATTTCACTGAATTATTCCCAGAGTCACTGCATGTCACTGAATTATTCCCAGAGTCACTGCATGTCACTGAATTATTCCCAGAGTCACTGCATTTCACTGAATTATTCCCAGAGTCACTGCATGTCACTGAATTATTCCCAGAGTCACTGCATGTCACTGAATTATCCCCAGAGTCACTGCATGTCACTGAATTATTCCCAGAGTCACTGCATTTCACTGAATTATTCCCAGAGTCACTGCATGTCACTGAATTATTCCCAGAGTCACTGCATGTCACTGAATTATTCCCAGAGTCACTGCATGTCACTGAATTATTCCCAGAGTCACTGCATTTCACTGAATTATCCCCAGAGTCACTGCATGTCACTGAATTATTCCCAGAGTCACTGCATGTCACTGAATTATTCCCAGAGTCACTGCATGTCACTGAATTATTCCCAGAGTCACTGCATGTCACTGAATTATTTCCAGAGTCACTGCATGTCACTGAATTATTCCCAGAGTCACTGCATTTCACTGAATTATTCCCAGAGCCACTGCATGTCACTGAATTATTCCCAGAGTCACTGCATTTCACTGAATTATTCCCAGAGTCACTGCATGTCACTGAATTATTCCCAGAGTCACTGCATGTCACTGAATTATTCCCAGAGTCACTGCATGTCACTGAATTATTCCCAGAGTCACTGCATTTCACTGAATTATTCCCAGAGTCACTGCATGTCACTGAATTATTCCCAGAGTCACTGCATTTCACTGAATTATTCCCAGAGTCACTGCATGTCACTGAATTATTCCCAGAGTCACTGTATTTCACTGAATTATCCCCAGAGTCACTGCATGTCACTGAATTATCCCCAGAGTCACTGCATGTCACTGAATTATTCCCAGAGTCACTGCATGTCGCTGAATTATTCCCAGAGTCACTGCATTTCACTGAATTATTCCCAGAGTCACTGCATGTCACTGAATTATTCCCAGAGTCACTGCATTTCACTGAATTATTCCCAGAGTCACTGCATGTCACTGAATTATTCCCAGAGTCACTGCATTTCACTGAATTATTCCCAGAGTCACTGCATGTCACTGAATTATTCCCAGAGTCACTGCATGTCACTGAATTATTCCCAGAGTCACTGCATTTCACTGAATTATTCCCAGAGTCACTGCATGTCACTGAATTATTCCCAGAGTCACTGCATGTCACTGAATTATTCCCAGAGTCACTGCATTTCACTGAATTATCCCCAGAGTCACTGCATGTCACTGAATTATTCCCAGAGTCACTGCATGTCACTGAATTATTCCCAGAGTCACTGCATGTCACTGAATTATTCCCAGAGTCACTGCATTTCACTGAATTATCCCCAGAGTCACTGCATGTCACTGAATTATTCCCAGAGTCACTGCATTTCACTGAATTATTCCCAGAGTCACTGCATGTCACTGAATTATTCCCAGAGTCACTGCATGTCACTGAATTATTCCCAGAGTCACTGCATTTCACTGAATTATTCCCAGAGTCACTGCATGTCACTGAATTATTCCCAGAGTCACTGCATTTCACTGAATTATTCCCAGAGTCACTGCATGTCACTGAATTATTCCCAGAGTCACTGCATTTCACTGAATTATTCCCAGAGTCACTGCATGTCACTGAATTATTCCCAGAGTCACTGTATTTCACTGAATTATCCCCAGAGTCACTGCATGTCACTGAATTATCCCCAGAGTCACTGCATGTCACTGAATTATTCCCAGAGTCACTGCATGTCGCTGAATTATTCCCAGAGTCACTGCATTTCACTGAATTATTCCCAGAGTCACTGCATGTCACTGAATTATTCCCAGAGTCACTGCATTTCACTGAATTATTCCCAGAGTCACTGCATGTCACTGAATTATTCCCAGAGTCACTGCATTTCACTGAATTATTCCCAGAGTCACTGCATGTCACTGAATTATTCCCAGAGTCACTGCATGTCACTGAATTATTCCCAGAGTCACTGCATTTCACTGAATTATTCCCAGAGTCACTGCATGTCACTGAATTATTCCCAGAGTCACTGCATGTCACTGAATTATTCCCAGAGTCACTGCATTTCACTGAATTATCCCCAGAGTCACTGCATGTCACTGAATTATTCCCAGAGTCACTGCATGTCACTGAATTATTCCCAGAGTCACTGCATGTCACTGAATTATTCCCAGAGTCACTGCATTTCACTGAATTATCCCCAGAGTCACTGCATGTCACTGAATTATTCCCAGAGTCACTGCATGTCACTGAATTATTCCCAGAGTCACTGCATGTCGCTGAATTATTCCCAGAGTCACTGCATTTCACTGAATTATTCCCAGAGTCACTGCATGTCACTGAATTATTCCCAGAGTCACTGCATGTCACTGAATTATTCCCAGAGTCACTGCATTTCACTGAATTATTCCCAGAGTCACTGCATGTCACTGAATTATTCCCAGAGTCACTGCATGTCACTGAATTATTCCCAGAGTCACTGCATTTCACTGAATTATTCCCAGAGTCACTGCATTTCACTGAATTATTCCCAGAGTCACTGAATGTCACTGAATTATTCCCAGAGTCACTGCATGTCACTGAATTATTCCCAGAGTCACTGCATTTCACTGAATTATTCCCAGAGTCACTGAATGTCACTGAATTATTCCCAGAGTCACTGCATGTCACTGAATTATTCCCAGAGTCACTGCATGTCACTGAATTATTCCCAGAGTCACTGCATTTCACTGAATTATTCCCAGAGTCACTGCATGTCACTGAATTATTCCCAGAGTCACTGCATTTCACTGAATTATTCCCAGAGTCACTGCATGTCACTGAATTATTCCCAGAGTCACTGCATTTCACTGAATTATCCCCAGAGTCACTGCATGTCACTGAATTATCCCCAGAGTCACTGCATGTCACTGAATTATTCCCAGAGTCACTGCATGTCGCTGAATTATTCCCAGAGTCACTGCATTTCACTGAATTATTCCCAGAGTCACTGCATGTCACTGAATTATTCCCAGAGTCACTGCATGTCACTGAATTATTCCCAGAGTCACTGCATTTCACTGAATTATTCCCAGAGTCACTGCATGTCACTGAATTATTCCCAGAGTCACTGCATGTCACTGAATTATTCCCAGAGTCACTGCATTTCACTGAATTATTCCCAGAGTCACTGCATGTCACTGAATTATTCCCAGAGTCACTGCATGTCACTGAATTATCCCCAGAGTCACTGCATGTCACTGAATTATTCCCAGAGTCACTGCATGTCACTGAATTATTCCCAGAGTCACTGCATGTCGCTGAATTATTCCCAGAGTCACTGCATTTCACTGAATTATTCCCAGAGTCACTGCATGTCACTGAATTATTCCCAGAGTCACTGCATGTCACTGAATTATTCCCAGAGTCACTGCATTTCACTGAATTATTCCCAGAGTCACTGCATGTCACTGAATTATTCCCAGAGTCACTGCATGTCACTGAATTATTCCCAGAGTCACTGCATTTCACTGAATTATTCCCAGAGTCACTGAATGTCACTGAATTATTCCCAGAGTCACTGCATGTCACTGAATTATTCCCAGAGTCACTGCATTTCACTGAATTATTCCCAGAGTCACTGCATGTCACTGAATTATTCCCAGAGTCACTGCATTTCACTGAATTATTCCCAGAGTCACTGCATGTCACTGAATTATTCCCAGAGTCACTGCATTTCACTGAATTATCCCCAGAGTCACTGCATGTCACTGAATTATCTCCAGAGTCACTGCATGTCACTGAATTATTCCCAGAGTCACTGCATGTCGCTGAATTATTCCCAGAGTCACTGCATTTCACTGAATTATTCCCAGAGTCACTGCATGTCACTGAATTATTCCCAGAGTCACTGCATTTCACTGAATTATCCCCAGAGTCACTGCATGTCACTGAATTATCCCCAGAGTCACTGCATGTCACTGAATTATTCCCAGAGTCACTGCATGTCGCTGAATTATTCCCAGAGTCACTGCATGTCACTGAATTATTCCCAGAGTCACTGCATGTCACTGAATTATTCCCAGAGTCACTGCATTTCACTGAATTATTCCCAGAGTCACTGCATGTCACTGAATTATTCCCAGAGTCACTGCATGTCACTGAATTATTCCCAGAGTCACTGCATTTCACTGAATTATTCCCAGAGTCACTGAATGTCACTGAATTATTCCCAGAGTCACTGCATGTCACTGAATTATTCCCAGAGTCACTGCATTTCACTGAATTATTCCCAGAGTCACTGCATGTCACTGAATTATTCCCAGAGTCACTGCATTTCACTGAATTATTCCCAGAGTCACTGCATGTCACTGAATTATTCCCAGAGTCACTGCATTTCACTGAATTATTTCCAGAGTCACTGCATTTCACTGAATTATGTCCAGAGTCACTGCATTTCACTGAATTATTCCCAGAGTCACTGCATTTCAGTGAATTATTCCCAGAGTCACTGCATTTCAGTGAATTATTCCCAGAGTGACTGCATTTCACTGAATTATTTCCAGAGTCACTGCATGTCACTGAATTATTTCCAGAGTCACTGCATGTCACTGAATTATTCCCAGAGTCACTGCATGTCACTGAATTATTCCCAGAGTCACTGCATGTCACTGAATTATTCCCAGAGTCATTGCATTTCACTGAATTATTCCCAGAGTCACTGCATTTCACTGAATTATTCCCAGAGTCACTGCATTTCACTGAATTATTCCCAGAGTCACTGCATTTCACGGAATTATTCCCAGAGTCACTGCATGTCACTGAATTATTCCCAGAGTCACTGCATTTCACTGAATTATTCCCAGAGTCACTGCATTTCACTGAATTATTCCCAGAGTCACTGCATGTCACTGAATTATTCCCAGAGTCACTGCATGTCACAATTATTCCCAGAGTCACTGCAAGTCACTGAATTATTCCCAGAGTCACTGCATGTCACTGAATTATTCCCAGAGTAACTGCATTTCACTGAATTATTCCCAGAGTCACTGCATGTCACTGAATTATTCCCAGAGTCACTGCATTTCACTGAATTATTCCCAGAGTCACTGCATTTCACTGAATTATTCCCAGAGTCACTGCATGTCACTGAATTATTCCCAGAGTCACTGCATTTAACTGAATTATTTCCAGAGTCACTGCATGTCACTGAATTATTCCCAGAGTAACTGCATGTCACTGAATTATTCCCAGAGTCACTTCATTTCACTGAATTATGCCCAGAGTCACTGCATGTCACTGAATTATTCCCAGAGTCACTGCATTTCACTGAATTATTTCCAGAGTCACTGCAGTTCAGTGAATTATTCCCAGAGTCACTGCATTTCACTGAATTATTTCCAGAGTCACTGCATTTCACTGAATTATGTCCAGAGTCACTGCATTTCACTGAATTATTCCCAGAGTCACTGCATGTCACTGAATTATTCCCAGAGTCACTGCATGTCACTGAATTATTCCCAGAGTCACTGCATGTCGCTGAATTATTCCCAGAGTCACTGCATGTCGCTGAATTATTCCCAGAGTCACTGCATTTCACTGAATTATTCCCAGAGTCACTGCATGTCACTGAATTATTCCCAGAGTCACTGCATGTCACTGAATTATTCCCAGAGTCACTGCATTTCACTGAATTATTCCCAGAGTCACTGCATGTCACTGAATTATTCCCAGAGTCACTGCATGTCACTGAATTATTCCCAGAGTCACTGCATTTCACTGAATTATTCCCAGAGTCACTGCATTTCACTGAATTATTCCCAGAGTCACTGCATTTCACTGAATTATTCCCAGAGTCACTGCATTTCACTGAATTATTCCCAGAGTCACTGCATTTCACTGAATTATTCCCAGAGTCACTGCATTTCACTGAATTATTCCCAGAGTCACTGCATGTCACTGAATTATTCCCAGAGTCACTGCATGTCACTGAATTATTCCCAGAGTCACTGCATGTCACTGAATTATTCCCAGAGTCACTGCATTTCACTGAATTATTCCCAGAGTCACTGCATTTCACTGAATTATTCCCAGAGTCACTGCATTTCACTGAATTATTCCCAGAGTCACTGCATGTCACTGAATTATTCCCAGAGTCACTGCATGTCACTGAATTATTCCCAGAGTCACTGCATTTCACTGAATTATTCCCAGAGTCACTGCATGTCACTGAATTATTCCCAGAGTCACTGCATGTCACTGAATTATCCCCAGAGTCACTGCATGTCACTGAATTATTCCCAGAGTCACTGCATTTCACTGAATTATTCCCAGAGTCACTGCATGTCACTGAATTATTCCCAGAGTCACTGCATGTCACTGAATTATTCCCAGAGTCACTGCATGTCACTGAATTATTCCCAGAGTCACTGCATTTCACTGAATTATCCCCAGAGTCACTGCATGTCACTGAATTATTCCCAGAGTCACTGCATGTCACTGAATTATTCCCAGAGTCACTGCATGTCACTGAATTATTCCCAGAGTCACTGCATGTCACTGAATTATTTCCAGAGTCACTGCATGTCACTGAATTATTCCCAGAGTCACTGCATTTCACTGAATTATTCCCAGAGCCACTGCATGTCACTGAATTATTCCCAGAGTCACTGCATTTCACTGAATTATTCCCAGAGTCACTGCATGTCACTGAATTATTCCCAGAGTCACTGCATGTCACTGAATTATTCCCAGAGTCACTGCATGTCACTGAATTATTCCCAGAGTCACTGCATTTCACTGAATTATTCCCAGAGTCACTGCATGTCACTGAATTATTCCCAGAGTCACTGCATTTCACTGAATTATTCCCAGAGTCACTGCATGTCACTGAATTATTCCCAGAGTCACTGTATTTCACTGAATTATCCCCAGAGTCACTGCATGTCACTGAATTATCCCCAGAGTCACTGCATGTCACTGAATTATTCCCAGAGTCACTGCATGTCGCTGAATTATTCCCAGAGTCACTGCATTTCACTGAATTATTCCCAGAGTCACTGCATGTCACTGAATTATTCCCAGAGTCACTGCATTTCACTGAATTATTCCCAGAGTCACTGCATGTCACTGAATTATTCCCAGAGTCACTGCATTTCACTGAATTATTCCCAGAGTCACTGCATGTCACTGAATTATTCCCAGAGTCACTGCATGTCACTGAATTATTCCCAGAGTCACTGCATTTCACTGAATTATTCCCAGAGTCACTGCATGTCACTGAATTATTCCCAGAGTCACTGCATGTCACTGAATTATTCCCAGAGTCACTGCATTTCACTGAATTATCCCCAGAGTCACTGCATGTCACTGAATTATTCCCAGAGTCACTGCATGTCACTGAATTATTCCCAGAGTCACTGCATGTCACTGAATTATTCCCAGAGTCACTGCATTTCACTGAATTATCCCCAGAGTCACTGCATGTCACTGAATTATTCCCAGAGTCACTGCATTTCACTGAATTATTCCCAGAGTCACTGCATGTCACTGAATTATTCCCAGAGTCACTGCATGTCACTGAATTATTCCCAGAGTCACTGCATTTCACTGAATTATTCCCAGAGTCACTGCATGTCACTGAATTATTCCCAGAGTCACTGCATTTCACTGAATTATTCCCAGAGTCACTGCATGTCACTGAATTATTCCCAGAGTCACTGCATTTCACTGAATTATTCCCAGAGTCACTGCATGTCACTGAATTATTCCCAGAGTCACTGTATTTCACTGAATTATCCCCAGAGTCACTGCATGTCACTGAATTATCCCCAGAGTCACTGCATGTCACTGAATTATTCCCAGAGTCACTGCATGTCGCTGAATTATTCCCAGAGTCACTGCATTTCACTGAATTATTCCCAGAGTCACTGCATGTCACTGAATTATTCCCAGAGTCACTGCATTTCACTGAATTATTCCCAGAGTCACTGCATGTCACTGAATTATTCCCAGAGTCACTGCATTTCACTGAATTATTCCCAGAGTCACTGCATGTCACTGAATTATTCCCAGAGTCACTGCATGTCACTGAATTATTCCCAGAGTCACTGCATTTCACTGAATTATTCCCAGAGTCACTGCATGTCACTGAATTATTCCCAGAGTCACTGCATGTCACTGAATTATTCCCAGAGTCACTGCATTTCACTGAATTATCCCCAGAGTCACTGCATGTCACTGAATTATTCCCAGAGTCACTGCATGTCACTGAATTATTCCCAGAGTCACTGCATGTCACTGAATTATTCCCAGAGTCACTGCATTTCACTGAATTATCCCCAGAGTCACTGCATGTCACTGAATTATTCCCAGAGTCACTGCATGTCACTGAATTATTCCCAGAGTCACTGCATGTCGCTGAATTATTCCCAGAGTCACTGCATTTCACTGAATTATTCCCAGAGTCACTGCATGTCACTGAATTATTCCCAGAGTCACTGCATGTCACTGAATTATTCCCAGAGTCACTGCATTTCACTGAATTATTCCCAGAGTCACTGCATGTCACTGAATTATTCCCAGAGTCACTGCATGTCACTGAATTATTCCCAGAGTCACTGCATTTCACTGAATTATTCCCAGAGTCACTGCATTTCACTGAATTATTCCCAGAGTCACTGAATGTCACTGAATTATTCCCAGAGTCACTGCATGTCACTGAATTATTCCCAGAGTCACTGCATTTCACTGAATTATTCCCAGAGTCACTGAATGTCACTGAATTATTCCCAGAGTCACTGCATGTCACTGAATTATTCCCAGAGTCACTGCATGTCACTGAATTATTCCCAGAGTCACTGCATTTCACTGAATTATTCCCAGAGTCACTGCATGTCACTGAATTATTCCCAGAGTCACTGCATTTCACTGAATTATTCCCAGAGTCACTGCATGTCACTGAATTATTCCCAGAGTCACTGCATTTCACTGAATTATCCCCAGAGTCACTGCATGTCACTGAATTATCCCCAGAGTCACTGCATGTCACTGAATTATTCCCAGAGTCACTGCATGTCGCTGAATTATTCCCAGAGTCACTGCATTTCACTGAATTATTCCCAGAGTCACTGCATGTCACTGAATTATTCCCAGAGTCACTGCATGTCACTGAATTATTCCCAGAGTCACTGCATTTCACTGAATTATTCCCAGAGTCACTGCATGTCACTGAATTATTCCCAGAGTCACTGCATGTCACTGAATTATTCCCAGAGTCACTGCATTTCACTGAATTATTCCCAGAGTCACTGCATGTCACTGAATTATTCCCAGAGTCACTGCATGTCACTGAATTATCCCCAGAGTCACTGCATGTCACTGAATTATTCCCAGAGTCACTGCATGTCACTGAATTATTCCCAGAGTCACTGCATGTCGCTGAATTATTCCCAGAGTCACTGCATTTCACTGAATTATTCCCAGAGTCACTGCATGTCACTGAATTATTCCCAGAGTCACTGCATGTCACTGAATTATTCCCAGAGTCACTGCATTTCACTGAATTATTCCCAGAGTCACTGCATGTCACTGAATTATTCCCAGAGTCACTGCATGTCACTGAATTATTCCCAGAGTCACTGCATTTCACTGAATTATTCCCAGAGTCACTGAATGTCACTGAATTATTCCCAGAGTCACTGCATGTCACTGAATTATTCCCAGAGTCACTGCATTTCACTGAATTATTCCCAGAGTCACTGCATGTCACTGAATTATTCCCAGAGTCACTGCATTTCACTGAATTATTCCCAGAGTCACTGCATGTCACTGAATTATTCCCAGAGTCACTGCATTTCACTGAATTATCCCCAGAGTCACTGCATGTCACTGAATTATCTCCAGAGTCACTGCATGTCACTGAATTATTCCCAGAGTCACTGCATGTCGCTGAATTATTCCCAGAGTCACTGCATTTCACTGAATTATTCCCAGAGTCACTGCATGTCACTGAATTATTCCCAGAGTCACTGCATTTCACTGAATTATCCCCAGAGTCACTGCATGTCACTGAATTATCCCCAGAGTCACTGCATGTCACTGAATTATTCCCAGAGTCACTGCATGTCGCTGAATTATTCCCAGAGTCACTGCATGTCACTGAATTATTCCCAGAGTCACTGCATGTCACTGAATTATTCCCAGAGTCACTGCATTTCACTGAATTATTCCCAGAGTCACTGCATTTCACTGAATTATTTCCAGAGTCACTGCATGTCACTGAATTATTCCCAGAGTCACTGCATGTCACTGAATTATTCCCAGAGTCACTGCATGTCACTGAATTATTCCCAGAGTCACTGCATTTCACTGAATTATTCCCAGTCAGTGCATGTCACTGAATTATTCCCAGAGTCACTGCATGTCACTGAATTATTCCCAGTCACTGCATTTCATTGAATTATTCCCAGTCACTGCATTTCACTGAATTATTCCCAGAGTCACTGCATGTCACTGAATTATTCCCAGAGTCACTGCATGTCGCTGAATTATTCCCAGAGTCACTGCATTTCACTGAATTATTCCCAGAGTCACTGCATGTCACTGAATTATTCCCAGAGTCACTGCATGTCACTGAATTATTCCCAGAGTCACTGCATTTCACTGAATTATTCCCAGAGTCACTGCATGTCACTGAATTATTCCCAGAGTCACTGCATGTCACTGAATTATTCCCAGAGTCACTGCATTTCACTGAATTATTCCCAGAGTCACTGCATTTCACTGAATTATTCCCAGAGTCACTGAATGTCACTGAATTATTCCCAGAGTCACTGCATGTCACTGAATTATTCCCAGAGTCACTGCATTTCACTGAATTATTCCCAGAGTCACTGAATGTCACTGAATTATTCCCAGAGTCACTGCATGTCACTGAATTATTCCCAGAGTCACTGCATGTCACTGAATTATTCCCAGAGTCACTGCATTTCACTGAATTATTCCCAGAGTCACTGCATGTCACTGAATTATTCCCAGAGTCACTGCATTTCACTGAATTATTCCCAGAGTCACTGCATGTCACTGAATTATTCCCAGAGTCACTGCATTTCACTGAATTATCCCCAGAGTCACTGCATGTCACTAAATTATCCCCAGAGTCACTGCATGTCACTGAATTATTCCCAGAGTCACTGCATGTCGCTGAATTATTCCCAGAGTCACTGCATTTCACTGAATTATTCCCAGAGTCACTGCATGTCACTGAATTATTCCCAGAGTCACTGCATGTCACTGAATTATTCCCAGAGTCACTGCATTTCACTGAATTATTCCCAGAGTCACTGCATGTCACTGAATTATTCCCAGAGTCACTGCATGTCACTGAATTATTCCCAGAGTCACTGCATTTCACTGAATTATTCCCAGAGTCACTGCATGTCACTGAATTATTCCCAGGGTCACTGCATGTCACTGAATTATCCCCAGAGTCACTGCATGTCACTGAATTATTCCCAGAGTCACTGCATGTCACTGAATTATTCCCAGAGTCACTGCATGTCGCTGAATTATTCCCAGAGTCACTGCATTTCACTGAATTATTCCCAGAGTCACTGCATGTCACTGAATTATTCCCAGAGTCACTGCATGTCACTGAATTATTCCCAGAGTCACTGCATTTCACTGAATTATTCCCAGAGTCACTGCATGTCACTGAATTATTCCCAGAGTCACTGCATGTCACTGAATTATTCCCAGAGTCACTGCATTTCACTGAATTATTCCCAGAGTCACTGAATGTCACTGAATTATTCCCAGAGTCACTGCATGTCACTGAATTATTCCCAGAGTCACTGCATTTCACTGAATTATTCCCAGAGTCACTGCATGTCACTGAATTATTCCCAGAGTCACTGCATTTCACTGAATTATTCCCAGAGTCACTGCATGTCACTGAATTATTCCCAGAGTCACTGCATTTCACTGAATTATCCCCAGAGTCACTGCATGTCACTGAATTATCTCCAGAGTCACTGCATGTCACTGAATTATTCCCAGAGTCACTGCATGTCGCTGAATTATTCCCAGAGTCACTGCATTTCACTGAATTATTCCCAGAGTCACTGCATGTCACTGAATTATTCCCAGAGTCACTGCATTTCACTGAATTATCCCCAGAGTCACTGCATGTCACTGAATTATCCCCAGAGTCACTGCATGTCACTGAATTATTCCCAGAGTCACTGCATGTCGCTGAATTATTCCCAGAGTCACTGCATGTCACTGAATTATTCCCAGAGTCACTGCATGTCACTGAATTATTCCCAGAGTCACTGCATTTCACTGAATTATTCCCAGAGTCACTGCATTTCACTGAATTATTTCCAGAGTCACTGCATGTCACTGAATTATTCCCAGAGTCACTGCATGTCACTGAATTATTCCCAGAGTCACTGCATGTCACTGAATTATTCCCAGAGTCACTGCATTTCACTGAATTATTCCCAGTCAGTGCATGTCACTGAATTATTCCCAGAGTCACTGCATGTCACTGAATTATTCCCAGTCACTGCATTTCATTGAATTATTCCCAGTCACTGCATTTCACTGAATTATTCCCAGAGTCACTGCATGTCACTGAATTATTCCCAGAGTCACTGCATGTCACAATTATTCCCAGAGTCACTGCAAGTCACTGAATTATTCCCAGAGTCACTGCATGTCACTGAATTATTCCCAGAGTAACTGCATTTCACTGAATTATTCCCAGAGTCACTGCATGTCACTGAATTATTCCCAGAGTCACTGCATTTCACTGAATTATTCCCAGAGTCACTGCATTTCACTGAATTATTCCCAGAGTCACTGAATGTCACTGAATTATTCCCAGAGTCACTGCATTTCACTGAATTATTTCCAGAGTCACTGCATGTCACTGAATTATTCCCAGAGTAACTGCATGTCACTGAATTATTCCCAGAGTCACTTCATTTCACTGAATTATGCCCAGAGTCACTGCATGTCACTGAATTATTCCCAGAGTCACTGCATGTCACTGAATTATTCCGAGAGTCACTGCATGTCACTGAATTATTCCCAGAGTCACTGCATGTCACTGAATTATTCCCAGAGTCACTTCATTTCACTGAATTATGCCCAGAGTCACTGCATGTCACTGAATTATTCCCAGAGTCACTGCATTTCACTGAATTATTCCCAGAGTCACTGCATGTCACTGAATTATTCCGAGAGTCACTGCATGTCACTGAATTATTCCCAGAGTCACTGCATGTCACTGAATTATTCCCAGAGTCACTGCATGTCACTGAATTATTCCCAGAGTCACTGCATTTCACTGAATTATTCCCAGAGTCACTGCATTTCAGTGAATTATTCCCAAAGTCACTGCATTTCACTGAATTATTCCCAGAGTCACTGCATTTCACTGAATTATTCCCAGAATCACTGCATGTCACTGAATTATTCCCAGAGTCACTGCATTTCACTGAATTATTTCCAGAGTCACTGCAGTTCAGTGAATTATTCCCAGAGTCACTGCATTTCACTGAATTATTTCCAGAGTCACTGCAGTTCAGTGAATTATTCCCAGAGTCACTGCATTTCACTGATTTATTTCCAGAGTAACTGCATTTCACTGAATTATGTCCAGAGTCACTGCATTTCACTGAATTATTTCCAGAGTCACTGCAGTTCAGTGAATTATTCCCAGAGTCACTGCATTTCACTGAATTATTTCCAGAGTCACTGCATTTCACTGAATTATGTCCAGAGTCACTGCATTTCACTGAATTATTCCCAGAGTCACTGCATGTCACTGAATTATTCCCAGAGTCACTGCATGTCACTGAATTATTCCCAGAGTCACTGCATTTCACTGAATTATTTCCAGAGTCACTGCATTTCACTGAATTATTTCCAGAGTCACTGCAGTTCAGTGAATTATTCCCAGAGTCACTGCATTTCACTGAATTATTCCCAGAGTCACTGCATTTCAGTGAATTATTCCCAGAGTCACTGCATTTCACTGAATTATTCCCAGAATCACTGCATTTCACTGAATTATTCCCAGAGTCACTGCATGTCACTGAATTAATCCCAGAGTCACTGCATTTCACGGAATTATTTCCAAAGTCACTGCAGTTCAGTGAAATATTCCCAGAGTCACTGCATTTCACTGCATTATTTCCAGAGTCACTGCAGTTCAGTGAATTATTCCCAGAGTCACTGCATGTCACTGAATTATTCCCAGAGTCACTGCATTTCACTGAATTATTTCCAGAGTCACTGCAGTTCAGTGAATTATTCCCAGAGTCACTGCATTTCACTGAATTATTTCCAGAGTCACTGCAGTTCAGTGAATTATTCCCAGAGTCACTGCATTTCACTGATTTCCAGAGTAACTGCATTTCACTGAATTATGTCCAGAGTCACTGCATTTCACTGAATTATTTCCAGAGTCACTGCAGTTCAGTGAATTATTCCCAGAGTCACTGCATTTCACTGAATTATTTCCAGAGTCACTGCATTTCACTGAATTATGTCCAGAGTCACTGCATTTCACGGAATTATTCCCAGCGTCACTGCATGTCACTGAATTATTCCCAGAGTCACTGCATGTCACTGAATTATTCCCAGAGTCACTGCATGTCACTGAATTATTCCCAGAGTCACTGCATTTCACTGAATTATTTCCAGAGTCACTGCATTTCACTGAATTATTTCCAGAGTCACTGCAGTTCAGTGAATTATTCCCAGAGTCACTGCATTTCACTGAATTATTCCCAGAGTCACTGCATTTCAGTGAATTATTCCCAGAGTCACTGCATTTCACTGAATTATTCCCAGAATCACTGCATTTCACTGAATTATTCCCAGAGTCACTGCATGTCACTGAATTAATCCCAGAGTCACTGCATTTCACGGAATTATTTCCAAAGTCACTGCAGTTCAGTGAAATATTCCCAGAGGCACTGCATTTCACTGCATTATTTCCAGAGTCACTGCAGTTCAGTGAATTATTCCCAGAGTCACTGCATTTCACTGAATTATTTCCAGAGTCACTGCATTTCACTGAATTATGTCCAGAGTCACTGCATTTCACTGAATTATTCCCAGAGTCACTGCATTTCAGTGAATTATTCCCAGAGTCACTGCATTTCAGTGAATTATTCCCAGAGTGACTGCATTTCACTGAATTATTTCCAGAGTCACTGCATGTCACTGAATTATTTCCAGAGTCACTGCATGTCACTGAATTATTCCCAGAGTCACTGCATGTCACTGAATTATTCCCAGAGTCACTGCATGTCACTGAATTATTCCCAGAGTCATTGCATTTCACTGAATTATTCCCAGAGTCACTGCATTTCACTGAATTATTCCCAGAGTCACTGCATTTCACGGAATTATTCCCAGAGTCACTGCATGTCACTGAATTATTCCCAGAGTCACTGCATTTCACTGAATTATTCCCAGAGTCACTGCATTTCACTGAATTATTCCCAGAGTCACTGCATGTCACTGAATTATTCCCAGAGTCACTGCATGTCACAATTATTCCCAGAGTCACTGCAAGTCACTGAATTATTCCCAGAGTCACTGCATGTCACTAAATTATTCCCAGAGTAACTGCATTTCACTGAATTATTCCCAGAGTCACTGCATGTCACTGAATTATTCCCAGAGTCACTGCATTTCACTGAATTATTCCCAGAGTCACTGCATTTCACTGAATTATTCCCAGAGTCACTGCATGTCACTGAATTATTCCCAGAGTCACTGCATTTAACTGAATTATTTCCAGAGTCACTGCATGTCACTGAATTATTCCCAGAGTAACTGCATGTCACTGAATTATTCCCAGAGTCACTTCATTTCACTGAATTATGCCCAGAGTCACTGCATGTCACTGAATTATTCCCAGAGTCACTGCATTTCACTGAATTATTTCCAGAGTCACTGCAGTTCAGTGAATTATTCCCAGAGTCACTGCATTTCACTGAATTATTTCCAGAGTCATTGCATTTCACTGAATTATGTCCAGAGTCACTGCATTTCACTGAATTATTCCCAGAGTCACTGCATGTCACTGAATTATTCCCAGAGTCACTGCATGTCACTGAATTATTCCCAGAGTCACTGCATGTCACTGAATTATCCCAGAGTCACTGCATTTCACTGAATTATTTCCAGAGTCACTGCATTTCACTGAATTATTTCCAGAGTCACTGCAGTTCAGTGAATTATTCCCAGAGTCACTGCATTTCACTGAATTATTCCCAGAGTCACTGCATTTCACTGAATTATTCCCAGAATCACTGCATTTCACTGAATTATTCCCAGAGTCACTGCATGTCACTGAATTAATCCCAGAGTCACTGCATTTCACAGAATTATTTCCAAAGTCACTGCAGTTCAGTGAAATATTCCCAGAGTCACTGCATTTCACTGCATTATTTCCAGAGTCACTGCAGTTCAGTGAATTATTCCCAGAGTCACTGCATTTCACTGAATTATTTCCAGAGTCACTGCATTTCACTGAATTATGTCCAGAGTCACTGCATTTCACTGAATTATTCCCAGAGTCACTGCATTTCAGTGAATTATTCCCAGAGTCACTGCATTTCAGTGAATTATTCCCAGAGTGACTGCATTTCACTGAATTATTTCCAGAGTCACTGCATGTCACTGAATTATTTCCAGAGTCACTGCATGTCACTGAATTATTCCCAGAGTCACTGCATGTCACTGAATTATTCCCAGAGTCACTGCATGTCACTGAATTATTCCCAGAGTCACTGCATGTCACTGAATTATTCCCAGAGTCACTGCATTTCACTGAATTATTCCCAGAGTCACTGCATTTCACTGAATTATTCCCAGAGTCACTGCATGTCACTGAATTATTCCCAGAGTCACTGCATGTCACTGAATTATTCCCAGAGTCACTGCATGTCACTGAATTATTCCCAGAGTCACTGCATTTCACTGAATTATTCCCAGAGTCACTGCATTTCACTGAATTATTCCCAGAGTCACTGCATTTCACTGAATTATTCCCAGAGTCACTGCATGTCACTGAATTATTCCCAGAGTCACTGCATGTCACTGAATTATTCCCAGAGTCACTGCATTTCACTGAATTATTCCCAGAGTCACTGCATGTCACTGAATTATTCCCAGAGTCACTGCATGTCACTGAATTATCCCCAGAGTCACTGCATGTCACTGAATTATTCCCAGAGTCACTGCATTTCACTGAATTATTCCCAGAGTCACTGCATGTCACTGAATTATTCCCAGAGTCACTGCATGTCACTGAATTATTCCCAGAGTCACTGCATGTCACTGAATTATTCCCAGAGTCACTGCATTTCACTGAATTATCCCCAGAGTCACTGCATGTCACTGAATTATTCCCAGAGTCACTGCATGTCACTGAATTATTCCCAGAGTCACTGCATGTCACTGAATTATTCCCAGAGTCACTGCATGTCACTGAATTATTTCCAGAGTCACTGCATGTCACTGAATTATTCCCAGAGTCACTGCATTTCACTGAATTATTCCCAGAGCCACTGCATGTCACTGAATTATTCCCAGAGTCACTGCATTTCACTGAATTATTCCCAGAGTCACTGCATGTCACTGAATTATTCCCAGAGTCACTGCATGTCACTGAATTATTCCCAGAGTCACTGCATGTCACTGAATTATTCCCAGAGTCACTGCATTTCACTGAATTATTCCCAGAGTCACTGCATGTCACTGAATTATTCCCAGAGTCACTGCATTTCACTGAATTATTCCCAGAGTCACTGCATGTCACTGAATTATTCCCAGAGTCACTGTATTTCACTGAATTATCCCCAGAGTCACTGCATGTCACTGAATTATCCCCAGAGTCACTGCATGTCACTGAATTATTCCCAGAGTCACTGCATGTCGCTGAATTATTCCCAGAGTCACTGCATTTCACTGAATTATTCCCAGAGTCACTGCATGTCACTGAATTATTCCCAGAGTCACTGCATTTCACTGAATTATTCCCAGAGTCACTGCATGTCACTGAATTATTCCCAGAGTCACTGCATTTCACTGAATTATTCCCAGAGTCACTGCATGTCACTGAATTATTCCCAGAGTCACTGCATGTCACTGAATTATTCCCAGAGTCACTGCATTTCACTGAATTATTCCCAGAGTCACTGCATGTCACTGAATTATTCCCAGAGTCACTGCATGTCACTGAATTATTCCCAGAGTCACTGCATTTCACTGAATTATCCCCAGAGTCACTGCATGTCACTGAATTATTCCCAGAGTCACTGCATGTCACTGAATTATTCCCAGAGTCACTGCATGTCACTGAATTATTCCCAGAGTCACTGCATTTCACTGAATTATCCCCAGAGTCACTGCATGTCACTGAATTATTCCCAGAGTCACTGCATGTCACTGAATTATTCCCAGAGTCACTGCATGTCGCTGAATTATTCCCAGAGTCACTGCATTTCACTGAATTATTCCCAGAGTCACTGCATGTCACTGAATTATTCCCAGAGTCACTGCATGTCACTGAATTATTCCCAGAGTCACTGCATTTCACTGAATTATTCCCAGAGTCACTGCATGTCACTGAATTATTCCCAGAGTCACTGCATGTCACTGAATTATTCCCAGAGTCACTGCATTTCACTGAATTATTCCCAGAGTCACTGCATTTCACTGAATTATTCCCAGAGTCACTGAATGTCACTGAATTATTCCCAGAGTCACTGCATGTCACTGAATTATTCCCAGAGTCACTGCATTTCACTGAATTATTCCCAGAGTCACTGAATGTCACTGAATTATTCCCAGAGTCACTGCATGTCACTGAATTATTCCCAGAGTCACTGCATGTCACTGAATTATTCCCAGAGTCACTGCATTTCACTGAATTATTCCCAGAGTCACTGCATGTCACTGAATTATTCCCAGAGTCACTGCATTTCACTGAATTATTCCCAGAGTCACTGCATGTCACTGAATTATTCCCAGAGTCACTGCATTTCACTGAATTATCCCCAGAGTCACTGCATGTCACTGAATTATCCCCAGAGTCACTGCATGTCACTGAATTATTCCCAGAGTCACTGCATGTCGCTGAATTATTCCCAGAGTCACTGCATTTCACTGAATTATTCCCAGAGTCACTGCATGTCACTGAATTATTCCCAGAGTCACTGCATGTCACTGAATTATTCCCAGAGTCACTGCATTTCACTGAATTATTCCCAGAGTCACTGCATGTCACTGAATTATTCCCAGAGTCACTGCATGTCACTGAATTATTCCCAGAGTCACTGCATTTCACTGAATTATTCCCAGAGTCACTGCATGTCACTGAATTATTCCCAGAGTCACTGCATGTCACTGAATTATCCCCAGAGTCACTGCATGTCACTGAATTATTCCCAGAGTCACTGCATGTCACTGAATTATTCCCAGAGTCACTGCATGTCGCTGAATTATTCCCAGAGTCACTGCATTTCACTGAATTATTCCCAGAGTCACTGCATGTCACTGAATTATTCCCAGAGTCACTGCATGTCACTGAATTATTCCCAGAGTCACTGCATTTCACTGAATTATTCCCAGAGTCACTGCATGTCACTGAATTATTCCCAGAGTCACTGCATGTCACTGAATTATTCCCAGAGTCACTGCATTTCACTGAATTATTCCCAGAGTCACTGAATGTCACTGAATTATTCCCAGAGTCACTGCATGTCACTGAATTATTCCCAGAGTCACTGCATTTCACTGAATTATTCCCAGAGTCACTGCATGTCACTGAATTATTCCCAGAGTCACTGCATTTCACTGAATTATTCCCAGAGTCACTGCATGTCACTGAATTATTCCCAGAGTCACTGCATTTCACTGAATTATCCCCAGAGTCACTGCATGTCACTGAATTATCTCCAGAGTCACTGCATGTCACTGAATTATTCCCAGAGTCACTGCATGTCGCTGAATTATTCCCAGAGTCACTGCATTTCACTGAATTATTCCCAGAGTCACTGCATGTCACTGAATTATTCCCAGAGTCACTGCATTTCACTGAATTATCCCCAGAGTCACTGCATGTCACTGAATTATCCCCAGAGTCACTGCATGTCACTGAATTATTCCCAGAGTCACTGCATGTCGCTGAATTATTCCCAGAGTCACTGCATGTCACTGAATTATTCCCAGAGTCACTGCATGTCACTGAATTATTCCCAGAGTCACTGCATTTCACTGAATTATTCCCAGAGTCACTGCATTTCACTGAATTATTTCCAGAGTCACTGCATGTCACTGAATTATTCCCAGAGTCACTGCATGTCACTGAATTATTCCCAGAGTCACTGCATGTCACTGAATTATTCCCAGAGTCACTGCATTTCACTGAATTATTCCCAGTCAGTGCATGTCACTGAATTATTCCCAGAGTCACTGCATGTCACTGAATTATTCCCAGTCACTGCATTTCATTGAATTATTCCCAGTCACTGCATTTCACTGAATTATTCCCAGAGTCACTGCATGTCACTGAATTATTCCCAGAGTCACTGCATGTCACAATTATTCCCAGAGTCACTGCAAGTCACTGAATTATTCCCAGAGTCACTGCATGTCACTGAATTATTCCCAGAGTAACTGCATTTCACTGAATTATTCCCAGAGTCACTGCATGTCACTGAATTATTCCCAGAGTCACTGCATTTCACTGAATTATTCCCAGAGTCACTGCATTTCACTGAATTATTCCCAGAGTCACTGAATGTCACTGAATTATTCCCAGAGTCACTGCATTTCACTGAATTATTTCCAGAGTCACTGCATGTCACTGAATTATTCCCAGAGTAACTGCATGTCACTGAATTATTCCCAGAGTCACTTCATTTCACTGAATTATGCCCAGAGTCACTGCATGTCACTGAATTATTCCCAGAGTCACTGCATGTCACTGAATTATTCCGAGAGTCACTGCATGTCACTGAATTATTCCCAGAGTCACTGCATGTCACTGAATTATTCCCAGAGTCACTTCATTTCACTGAATTATGCCCAGAGTCACTGCATGTCACTGAATTATTCCCAGAGTCACTGCATTTCACTGAATTATTCCCAGAGTCACTGCATGTCACTGAATTATTCCGAGAGTCACTGCATGTCACTGAATTATTCCCAGAGTCACTGCATGTCACTGAATTATTCCCAGAGTCACTGCATGTCACTGAATTATTCCCAGAGTCACTGCATTTCACTGAATTATTCCCAGAGTCACTGCATTTCAGTGAATTATTCCCAAAGTCACTGCATTTCACTGAATTATTCCCAGAGTCACTGCATTTCACTGAATTATTCCCAGAATCACTGCATGTCACTGAATTATTCCCAGAGTCACTGCATTTCACTGAATTATTTCCAGAGTCACTGCAGTTCAGTGAATTATTCCCAGAGTCACTGCATTTCACTGAATTATTTCCAGAGTCACTGCAGTTCAGTGAATTATTCCCAGAGTCACTGCATTTCACTGAATTATTTCCAGAGTAACTGCATTTCACTGAATTATGTCCAGAGTCACTGCATTTCACTGAATTATTTCCAGAGTCACTGCAGTTCAGTGAATTATTCCCAGAGTCACTGCATTTCACTGAATTATTTCCAGAGTCACTGCATTTCACTGAATTATGTCCAGAGTCACTGCATTTCACTGAATTATTCCCAGAGTCACTGCATGTCACTGAATTATTCCCAGAGTCACTGCATGTCACTGAATTATTCCCAGAGTCACTGCATTTCACTGAATTATTTCCAGAGTCACTGCATTTCACTGAATTATTTCCAGAGTCACTGCAGTTCAGTGAATTATTCCCAGAGTCACTGCATTTCACTGAATTATTCCCAGAGTCACTGCATTTCAGTGAATTATTCCCAGAGTCACTGCATTTCACTGAATTATTCCCAGAATCACTGCATTTCACTGAATTATTCCCAGAGTCACTGCATGTCACTGAATTAATCCCAGAGTCACTGCATTTCACGGAATTATTTCCAAAGTCACTGCAGTTCAGTGAAATATTCCCAGAGTCACTGCATTTCACTGCATTATTTCCAGAGTCACTGCAGTTCAGTGAATTATTCCCAGAGTCACTGCATGTCACTGAATTATTCCCAGAGTCACTGCATTTCACTGAATTATTTCCAGAGTCACTGCAGTTCAGTGAATTATTCCCAGAGTCACTGCATTTCACTGAATTATTTCCAGAGTCACTGCAGTTCAGTGAATTATTCCCAGAGTCACTGCATTTCACTGATTTCCAGAGTAACTGCATTTCACTGAATTATGTCCAGAGTCACTGCATTTCACTGAATTATTTCCAGAGTCACTGCAGTTCAGTGAATTATTCCCAGAGTCACTGCATTTCACTGAATTATTTCCAGAGTCACTGCATTTCACTGAATTATGTCCAGAGTCACTGCATTTCACGGAATTATTCCCAGCGTCACTGCATGTCACTGAATTATTCCCAGAGTCACTGCATGTCACTGAATTATTCCCAGAGTCACTGCATGTCACTGAATTATTCCCAGAGTCACTGCATTTCACTGAATTATTTCCAGAGTCACTGCATTTCACTGAATTATTTCCAGAGTCACTGCAGTTCAGTGAATTATTCCCAGAGTCACTGCATTTCACTGAATTATTCCCAGAGTCACTGCATTTCAGTGAATTATTCCCAGAGTCACTGCATTTCACTGAATTATTCCCAGAATCACTGCATTTCACTGAATTATTCCCAGAGTCACTGCATGTCACTGAATTAATCCCAGAGTCACTGCATTTCACTGCATTATTTCCAAAGTCACTGCAGTTCAGTGAAATATTCCCAGATGCACTGCATTTCACTGCATTATTTCCAGAGTCACTGCAGTTCAGTGAATTATTCCCAGAGTCACTGCATTTCACTGAATTATTTCCAGAGTCACTGCATTTCACTGAATTATGTCCAGAGTCACTGCATTTCACTGAATTATTCCCAGAGTCACTGCATTTCAGTGAATTATTCCCAGAGTCACTGCATTTCAGTGAATTATTCCCAGAGTGACTGCATTTCACTGAATTATTTCCAGAGTCACTGCATGTCACTGAATTATTTCCAGAGTCACTGCATGTCACTGAATTATTCCCAGAGTCACTGCATGTCACTGAATTATTCCCAGAGTCACTGCATGTCACTGAATTATTTCCAGAGTCACTGCAGTTCAGTGAATTATTCCCAGAGTCACTGCATTTCACTGAATTATTTCCAGAGTCACTGCATTTCACTGAATTATGTCCAGAGTCACTGCATTTCACTGAATTATTCCCAGAGTCACTGCATTTCAGTGAATTATTCCCAGAGTCACTGCATTTCAGTGAATTATTCCCAGAGTGACTGCATTTCACTGAATTATTTCCAGAGTCACTGCATGTCACTGAATTATTTCCAGAGTCACTGCATGTCACTGAATTATTCCCAGAGTCACTGCATGTCACTGAATTATTCCCAGAGTCACTGCATGTCACTGAATTATTCCCAGAGTCATTGCATTTCACTGAATTATTCCCAGAGTCACTGCATTTCACTGAATTATTCCCAGAGTCACTGCATTTCACTGAATTATTCCCAGAGTCACTGCATTTCACGGAATTATTCCCAGAGTCACTGCATGTCACTGAATTATTCCCAGAGTCACTGCATTTCACTGAATTATTCCCAGAGTCACTGCATTTCACTGAATTATTCCCAGAGTCACTGCATGTCACTGAATTATTCCCAGAGTCACTGCATGTCACAATTATTCCCAGAGTCACTGCAAGTCACTGAATTATTCCCAGAGTCACTGCATGTCACTGAATTATTCCCAGAGTAACTGCATTTCACTGAATTATTCCCAGAGTCACTGCATGTCACTGAATTATTCCCAGAGTCACTGCATTTCACTGAATTATTCCCAGAGTCACTGCATTTCACTGAATTATTCCCAGAGTCACTGCATGTCACTGAATTATTCCCAGAGTCACTGCATTTAACTGAATTATTTCCAGAGTCACTGCATGTCACTGAATTATTCCCAGAGTAACTGCATGTCATTGAATTATTCCCAGAGTCACTTCATTTCACTGAATTATGCCCAGAGTCACTGCATGTCACTGAATTATTCCCAGAGTCACTGCATTTCACTGAATTATTTCCAGAGTCACTGCAGTTCAGTGAATTATTCCCAGAGTCACTGCATTTCACTGAATTATTTCCAGAGTCACTGCATTTCACTGAATTATGTCCAGAGTCACTGCATTTCACTGAATTATTCCCAGAGTCACTGCATGTCACTGAATTATTCCCAGAGTCACTGCATGTCACTGAATTATTCCCAGAGTCACTGCATGTCACTGAATTATCCCAGAGTCACTGCATTTCACTGAATTATTTCCAGAGTCACTGCATTTCACTGAATTATTTCCAGAGTCACTGCAGTTCAGTGAATTATTCCCAGAGTCACTGCATTTCACTGAATTATTCCCAGAGTCACTGCATTTCACTGAATTATTCCCAGAATCACTGCATTTCACTGAATTATTCCCAGAGTCACTGCATGTCACTGAATTAATCCCAGAGTCACTGCATTTCACAGAATTATTTCCAAAGTCACTGCAGTTCAGTGAAATATTCCCAGAGTCACTGCATTTCACTGCATTATTTCCAGAGTCACTGCAGTTCAGTGAATTATTCCCAGAGTCACTGCATTTCACTGAATTATTTCCAGAGTCACTGCATTTCACTGAATTATGTCCAGAGTCACTGCATTTCACTGAATTATTCCCAGAGTCACTGCATGTCACTGAATTATTCCCAGAGTCACTGCATGTCACTGAATTATTCCCAGAGTCACTGCATGTCACTGAATTATTCCCAGAGTCACTGCATGTCACTGAATTATTCCCAGAGTCACTGCATGTCACTGAATTTTTCCCAGAGTCACTGCATTTCACTGAATTATTCCCAGTCACTGCATGTCACTGAATTATTCCCAGAGTCACTGCATGTCACTGAATTATTCCCAGAGTCACTGCATTTCACTGAATTATTCCCAGAGTCACTGCATTTCAGTGAATTATTCCCAGAGTGACTGCATTTCACTGAATTATTTCCAGAGTCACTGCATTTCACTGAATTATTCCCAGAGTCACTGCATGTCACTGAATTATTTCCAGAGTCACTGCATGTCACTGAATTATTCCCAGAGTCACTGCATGTCACTGAATTATTCCCAGAGTCACTGCATGTCACTGAATTATTCCCAGAGTCACTGCATTTCACTGAATTATTCCCAGTCACTGCATGTCACTGAATTATTCCCAGAGTCACTGCATGTCACTGAATTATTCCCAGAGTCACTGCATTTCACTGAATTATTTCCAGAGTCACTGCATTTCACTGAATTATTTCCAGAGTCACTGCAGTTCAGTGAATTATTCCCAGAGTCACTGCATTTCACTGAATTATTCCCAGAGTCACTGCATTTCAGTGAATTATTCCCAGAGTCACTGCATTTCACTGAATTATTCCCAGAATCACTGCATTTCACTGAATTATTCCCAGAGTCACTGCATGTCACTGAATTAATCCCAGAGTCACTGCATTTCACGGAATTATTTCCAGAGTCACTGCAGTTCAGTGAAATATTCCCAGAGTCACTGCATTTCACTGCATTATTTCCAGAGTCAATGCAGTTCAGTGAATTATTCCCAGAGTCACTGCATTTCACTGAATTATTTCCAGAGTCACTGCATTTCACTGAATTATGTCCAGAGTCACTGCATTTCACTGAATTATTCCCAGAGTCACTGCATTTCAGTGAATTATTCCCAGAGTCACTGCATTTCAGTGAATTATTCCCAGAGTGACTGCATTTCACTGAATTATTTCCAGAGTCACTGCATGTCACTGAATTATTTCCAGAGTCACTGCATTTCACTGAATTATTCCCAGAGTCACTGCATTTCACTGAATTATTCCCAGAATCACTGCATTTCACTGAATTATTCCCAGAGTCACTGCATGTCACTGAATTAATCCCAGAGTCACTGCATTTCACGGAATTATTTCCAGAGTCACTGCAGTTCAGTGAAATATTCCCAGAGTCACTGCATTTCACTGCATTATTTCCAGAGTCAATGCAGTTCAGTGAATTATTCCCAGAGTCACTGCATTTCACTGAATTATTTCCAGAGTCACTGCATTTCACTGAATTATGTCCAGAGTCACTGCATTTCACTGAATTATTCCCAGAGTCACTGCATTTCAGTGAATTATTCCCAGAGTCACTGCATTTCAGTGAATTATTCCCAGAGTGACTGCATTTCACTGAATTATTTCCAGAGTCACTGCATGTCACTGAATTATTTCCAGAGTCACTGCATTTCACTGAATTATTCCCAGAGTCACTGCATGTCACTGAATTATTCCCAGAGTCACTTCATTTCACTGAATTATGCCCAGAGTCACTGCATGTCACTGAATTATTCCCAGAGTCACTGCATTTCACTGAATTATTTCCAGAGTCACTGCAGTTCAGTGAATTATTCCCAGAGTCACTGCATTTCACTGAATTATTTCCAGAGTCACTGCATTTCACTGAATTATGTCCAGAGTCACTGCATTTCACTGAATTATTCCCAGAGTCACTGCATGTCACTGAATTATTCCCAGAGTCACTGCATGTCACTGAATTATTCCCAGAGTCACTGCATGTCACTGAATTATCCCAGAGTCACTGCATTTCACTGAATTATTTCCAGAGTCACTGCATTTCACTGAATTATTTCCAGAGTCACTGCAGTTCAGTGAATTATTCCCAGAGTCACTGCATTTCACTGAATTATTCCCAGAGTCACTGCATTTCACTGAATTATTCCCAGAATCACTGCATTTCACTGAATTATTCCCAGAGTCACTGCATGTCACTGAATTAATCCCAGAGTCACTGCATTTCACAGAATTATTTCCAAAGTCACTGCAGTTCAGTGAAATATTCCCAGAGTCACTGCATTTCACTGCATTATTTCCAGAGTCACTGCAGTTCAGTGAATTATTCCCAGAGTCACTGCATTTCACTGAATTATTTCCAGAGTCACTGCATTTCACTGAATTATGTCCAGAGTCACTGCATTTCACTGAATTATTCCCAGAGTCACTGCATTTCAGTGAATTATTCCCAGAGTCACTGCATTTCAGTGAATTATTCCCAGAGTGACTGCATTTCACTGAATTATTTCCAGAGTCACTGCATGTCACTGAATTATTTCCAGAGTCACTGCATGTCACTGAATTATTCCCAGAGTCACTGCATGTCACTGAATTATTCCCAGAGTCACTGCATGTCACTGAATTATTCCCAGAGTCACTGCATGTCACTGAATTATTCCCAGAGTCACTGCATGTCACTGAATTTTTCCCAGAGTCACTGCATTTCACTGAATTATTCCCAGTCACTGCATGTCACTGAATTATTCCCAGAGTCACTGCATGTCACTGAATTATTCCCAGAGTCACTGCATTTCACTGAATTATTCCCAGAGTCACTGCATTTCAGTGAATTATTCCCAGAGTGACTGCATTTCACTGAATTATTTCCAGAGTCACTGCATTTCACTGAATTATTCCCAGAGTCACTGCATGTCACTGAATTATTTCCAGAGTCACTGCATGTCACTGAATTATTCCCAGAGTCACTGCATGTCACTGAATTATTCCCAGAGTCACTGCATGTCACTGAATTATTCCCAGAGTCACTGCATTTCACTGAATTATTCCCAGTCACTGCATGTCACTGAATTATTCCCAGAGTCACTGCATGTCACTGAATTATTCCCAGAGTCACTGCATTTCACTGAATTATTTCCAGAGTCACTGCATTTCACTGAATTATTTCCAGAGTCACTGCAGTTCAGTGAATTATTCCCAGAGTCACTGCATTTCACTGAATTATTCCCAGAGTCACTGCATTTCAGTGAATTATTCCCAGAGTCACTGCATTTCACTGAATTATTCCCAGAATCACTGCATTTCACTGAATTATTCCCAGAGTCACTTCATTTCACTGAATTATGCCCAGAGTCACTGCATGTCACTGAATTATTCCCAGAGTCACTGCATTTCACTGAATTATTTCCAGAGTCACTGCAGTTCAGTGAATTATTCCCAGAGTCACTGCATTTCACTGAATTATTTCCAGAGTCATTGCATTTCACTGAATTATGTCCAGAGTCACTGCATTTCACTGAATTATTCCCAGAGTCACTGCATGTCACTGAATTATTCCCAGAGTCACTGCATGTCACTGAATTATTCCCAGAGTCACTGCATGTCACTGAATTATCCCAGAGTCACTGCATTTCACTGAATTATTTCCAGAGTCACTGCATTTCACTGAATTATTTCCAGAGTCACTGCAGTTCAGTGAATTATTCCCAGAGTCACTGCATTTCACTGAATTATTCCCAGAGTCACTGCATTTCACTGAATTATTCCCAGAATCACTGCATTTCACTGAATTATTCCCAGAGTCACTGCATGTCACTGAATTAATCCCAGAGTCACTGCATTTCACAGAATTATTTCCAAAGTCACTGCAGTTCAGTGAAATATTCCCAGAGTCACTGCATTTCACTGCATTATTTCCAGAGTCACTGCAGTTCAGTGAATTATTCCCAGAGTCACTGCATTTCACTGAATTATTTCCAGAGTCACTGCATTTCACTGAATTATGTCCAGAGTCACTGCATTTCACTGAATTATTCCCAGAGTCACTGCA
Source organism: Anomaloglossus baeobatrachus (assembly GCF_048569485.1). NCBI lineage: Eukaryota > Metazoa > Chordata > Amphibia > Anura > Aromobatidae > Anomaloglossus > Anomaloglossus baeobatrachus. The sequence continues at coordinate 98,977 of NW_027442005.1, read as the reverse complement.
TTTCAGTGAATTATTCCCAGAGTCACTGCATTTCAGTGAATTATTCCCAGAGTGACTGCATTTCACTGAATTATTTCCAGAGTCACTGCATGTCACTGAATTATTTCCAGAGTCACTGCATGTCACTGAATTATTCCCAGAGTCACTGCATGTCACTGAATTATTCCCAGAGTCACTGCATGTCACTGAATTATTCCCAGAGTCACTGCATGTCACTGAATTATTCCCAGAGTCACTGCATTTCACTGAATTATTCCCAGAGTCACTGCATTTCACTGAATTATTCCCAGAGTCACTGCATGTCACTGAATTATTCCCAGAGTCACTGCATGTCACTGAATTATTCCCAGAGTCACTGCATGTCACTGAATTATTCCCAGAGTCACTGCATTTCACTGAATTATTCCCAGAGTCACTGCATTTCACTGAATTATTCCCAGAGTCACTGCATTTCACTGAATTATTCCCAGAGTCACTGCATGTCACTGAATTATTCCCAGAGTCACTGCATGTCACTGAATTATTCCCAGAGTCACTGCATTTCACTGAATTATTCCCAGAGTCACTGCATGTCACTGAATTATTCCCAGAGTCACTGCATGTCACTGAATTATCCCCAGAGTCACTGCATGTCACTGAATTATTCCCAGAGTCACTGCATTTCACTGAATTATTCCCAGAGTCACTGCATGTCACTGAATTATTCCCAGAGTCACTGCATGTCACTGAATTATTCCCAGAGTCACTGCATGTCACTGAATTATTCCCAGAGTCACTGCATTTCACTGAATTATCCCCAGAGTCACTGCATGTCACTGAATTATTCCCAGAGTCACTGCATGTCACTGAATTATTCCCAGAGTCACTGCATGTCACTGAATTATTCCCAGAGTCACTGCATGTCACTGAATTATTTCCAGAGTCACTGCATGTCACTGAATTATTCCCAGAGTCACTGCATTTCACTGAATTATTCCCAGAGTCACTGCATGTCACTGAATTATTCCCAGAGTCACTGCATGTCACTGAATTATTCCCAGAGTCACTGCATGTCACTGAATTATTCCCAGAGTCACTGCATTTCACTGAATTATTCCCAGAGTCACTGCATGTCACTGAATTATTCCCAGAGTCACTGCATTTCACTGAATTATTCCCAGAGTCACTGCATGTCACTGAATTATTCCCAGAGTCACTGCATGTCACTGAATTATTCCGAGAGTCACTGCATGTCACTGAATTATTCCCAGAGTCACTGCATGTCACTGAATTATTCCCAGAGTCACTGCATGTCACTGAATTATTCCCAGAGTCACTGCATTTCACTGAATTATTCCCAGAGTCACTGCATTTCAGTGAATTATTCCCAAAGTCACTGCATTTCACTGAATTATTCCCAGAGTCACTGCATTTCACTGAATTATTCCCAGAATCACTGCATGTCACTGAATTATTCCCAGAGTCACTGCATTTCACTGAATTATTTCCAGAGTCACTGCAGTTCAGTGAATTATTCCCAGAGTCACTGCATTTCACTGAATTATTTCCAGAGTCACTGCAGTTCAGTGAATTATTCCCAGAGTCACTGCATTTCACTGAATTATTTCCAGAGTAACTGCATTTCACTGAATTATGTCCAGAGTCACTGCATTTCACTGAATTATTTCCAGAGTCACTGCAGTTCAGTGAATTATTCCCAGAGTCACTGCATTTCACTGAATTATTTCCAGAGTCACTGCATTTCACTGAATTATGTCCAGAGTCACTGCATTTCACTGAATTATTCCCAGAGTCACTGCATGTCACTGAATTATTCCCAGAGTCACTGCATGTCACTGAATTATTCCCAGAGTCACTGCATTTCACTGAATTATTTCCAGAGTCACTGCATTTCACTGAATTATTTCCAGAGTCACTGCAGTTCAGTGAATTATTCCCAGAGTCACTGCATTTCACTGAATTATTCCCAGAGTCACTGCATTTCAGTGAATTATTCCCAGAGTCACTGCATTTCACTGAATTATTCCCAGAATCACTGCATTTCACTGAATTATTCCCAGAGTCACTGCATGTCACTGAATTAATCCCAGAGTCACTGCATTTCACGGAATTATTTCCAAAGTCACTGCAGTTCAGTGAAATATTCCCAGAGTCACTGCATTTCACTGCATTATTTCCAGAGTCACTGCAGTTCAGTGAATTATTCCCAGAGTCACTGCATGTCACTGAATTATTCCCAGAGTCACTGCATTTCACTGAATTATTTCCAGAGTCACTGCAGTTCAGTGAATTATTCCCAGAGTCACTGCATTTCACTGAATTATTTCCAGAGTCACTGCAGTTCAGTGAATTATTCCCAGAGTCACTGCATTTCACTGATTTCCAGAGTAACTGCATTTCACTGAATTATGTCCAGAGTCACTGCATTTCACTGAATTATTTCCAGAGTCACTGCAGTTCAGTGAATTATTCCCAGAGTCACTGCATTTCACTGAATTATTTCCAGAGTCACTGCATTTCACTGAATTATGTCCAGAGTCACTGCATTTCACGGAATTATTCCCAGCGTCACTGCATGTCACTGAATTATTCCCAGAGTCACTGCATGTCACTGAATTATTCCCAGAGTCACTGCATGTCACTGAATTATTCCCAGAGTCACTGCATTTCACTGAATTATTTCCAGAGTCACTGCATTTCACTGAATTATTTCCAGAGTCACTGCAGTTCAGTGAATTATTCCCAGAGTCACTGCATTTCACTGAATTATTCCCAGAGTCACTGCATTTCAGTGAATTATTCCCAGAGTCACTGCATTTCACTGATTTATTCCCAGAATCACTGCATTTCACTGAATTATTCCCAGAGTCACTGCATGTCACTGAATTAATCCCAGAGTCACTGCATTTCACGGAATTATTTCCAAAGTCACTGCAGTTCAGTGAAATATTCCCAGAGGCACTGCATTTCACTGCATTATTTCCAGAGTCACTGCAGTTCAGTGAATTATTCCCAGAGTCACTGCATTTCACTGAATTATTTCCAGAGTCACTGCATTTCACTGAATTATGTCCAGAGTCACTGCATTTCACTGAATTATTCCCAGAGTCACTGCATTTCAGTGAATTATTCCCAGAGTCACTGCATTTCAGTGAATTATTCCCAGAGTGACTGCATTTCACTGAATTATTTCCAGAGTCACTGCATGTCACTGAATTATTTCCAGAGTCACTGCATGTCACTGAATTATTCCCAGAGTCACTGCATGTCACTGAATTATTCCCAGAGTCACTGCATGTCACTGAATTATTCCCAGAGTCATTGCATTTCACTGAATTATTCCCAGAGTCACTGCATTTCACTGAATTATTCCCAGAGTCACTGCATTTCACTGAATTATTCCCAGAGTCACTGCATTTCACGGAATTATTCCCAGAGTCACTGCATGTCACTGAATTATTCCCAGAGTCACTGCATTTCACTGAATTATTCCCAGAGTCACTGCATTTCACTGAATTATTCCCAGAGTCACTGCATGTCACTGAATTATTCCCAGAGTCACTGCATGTCACAATTATTCCCAGAGTCACTGCAAGTCACTGAATTATTCCCAGAGTCACTGCATGTCACTGAATTATTCCCAGAGTAACTGCATTTCACTGAATTATTCCCAGAGTCACTGCATGTCACTGAATTATTCCCAGAGTCACTGCATTTCACTGAATTATTCCCAGAGTCACTGCATTTCACTGAATTATTCCCAGAGTCACTGCATGTCACTGAATTATTCCCAGAGTCACTGCATTTAACTGAATTATTTCCAGAGTCACTGCATGTCACTGAATTATTCCCAGAGTAACTGCATGTCACTGAATTATTCCCAGAGTCACTTCATTTCACTGAATTATGCCCAGAGTCACTGCATGTCACTGAATTATTCCCAGAGTCACTGCATTTCACTGAATTATTTCCAGAGTCACTGCAGTTCAGTGAATTATTCCCAGAGTCACTGCATTTCACTGAATTATTTCCAGAGTCACTGCATTTCACTGAATTATGTCCAGAGTCACTGCATTTCACTGAATTATTCCCAGAGTCACTGCATGTCACTGAATTATTCCCAGAGTCACTGCATGTCACTGAATTATTCCCAGAGTCACTGCATGTCGCTGAATTATTCCCAGAGTCACTGCATGTCGCTGAATTATTCCCAGAGTCACTGCATTTCACTGAATTATTCCCAGAGTCACTGCATGTCACTGAATTATTCCCAGAGTCACTGCATGTCACTGAATTATTCCCAGAGTCACTGCATTTCACTGAATTATTCCCAGAGTCACTGCATGTCACTGAATTATTCCCAGAGTCACTGCATGTCACTGAATTATTCCCAGAGTCACTGCATTTCACTGAATTATTCCCAGAGTCACTGCATTTCACTGAATTATTCCCAGAGTCACTGCATTTCACTGAATTATTCCCAGAGTCACTGCATTTCACTGAATTATTCCCAGAGTCACTGCATTTCACTGAATTATTCCCAGAGTCACTGCATTTCACTGAATTATTCCCAGAGTCACTGCATGTCACTGAATTATTCCCAGAGTCACTGCATGTCACTGAATTATTCCCAGAGTCACTGCATGTCACTGAATTATTCCCAGAGTCACTGCATTTCACTGAATTATTCCCAGAGTCACTGCATTTCACTGAATTATTCCCAGAGTCACTGCATTTCACTGAATTATTCCCAGAGTCACTGCATGTCACTGAATTATTCCCAGAGTCACTGCATGTCACTGAATTATTCCCAGAGTCACTGCATTTCACTGAATTATTCCCAGAGTCACTGCATGTCACTGAATTATTCCCAGAGTCACTGCATGTCACTGAATTATCCCCAGAGTCACTGCATGTCACTGAATTATTCCCAGAGTCACTGCATTTCACTGAATTATTCCCAGAGTCACTGCATGTCACTGAATTATTCCCAGAGTCACTGCATGTCACTGAATTATTCCCAGAGTCACTGCATGTCACTGAATTATTCCCAGAGTCACTGCATTTCACTGAATTATCCCCAGAGTCACTGCATGTCACTGAATTATTCCCAGAGTCACTGCATGTCACTGAATTATTCCCAGAGTCACTGCATGTCACTGAATTATTCCCAGAGTCACTGCATGTCACTGAATTATTTCCAGAGTCACTGCATGTCACTGAATTATTCCCAGAGTCACTGCATTTCACTGAATTATTCCCAGAGCCACTGCATGTCACTGAATTATTCCCAGAGTCACTGCATTTCACTGAATTATTCCCAGAGTCACTGCATGTCACTGAATTATTCCCAGAGTCACTGCATGTCACTGAATTATTCCCAGAGTCACTGCATGTCACTGAATTATTCCCAGAGTCACTGCATTTCACTGAATTATTCCCAGAGTCACTGCATGTCACTGAATTATTCCCAGAGTCACTGCATTTCACTGAATTATTCCCAGAGTCACTGCATGTCACTGAATTATTCCCAGAGTCACTGTATTTCACTGAATTATCCCCAGAGTCACTGCATGTCACTGAATTATCCCCAGAGTCACTGCATGTCACTGAATTATTCCCAGAGTCACTGCATGTCGCTGAATTATTCCCAGAGTCACTGCATTTCACTGAATTATTCCCAGAGTCACTGCATGTCACTGAATTATTCCCAGAGTCACTGCATTTCACTGAATTATTCCCAGAGTCACTGCATGTCACTGAATTATTCCCAGAGTCACTGCATTTCACTGAATTATTCCCAGAGTCACTGCATGTCACTGAATTATTCCCAGAGTCACTGCATGTCACTGAATTATTCCCAGAGTCACTGCATTTCACTGAATTATTCCCAGAGTCACTGCATGTCACTGAATTATTCCCAGAGTCACTGCATGTCACTGAATTATTCCCAGAGTCACTGCATTTCACTGAATTATCCCCAGAGTCACTGCATGTCACTGAATTATTCCCAGAGTCACTGCATGTCACTGAATTATTCCCAGAGTCACTGCATGTCACTGAATTATTCCCAGAGTCACTGCATTTCACTGAATTATCCCCAGAGTCACTGCATGTCACTGAATTATTCCCAGAGTCACTGCATGTCACTGAATTATTCCCAGAGTCACTGCATGTCGCTGAATTATTCCCAGAGTCACTGCATTTCACTGAATTATTCCCAGAGTCACTGCATGTCACTGAATTATTCCCAGAGTCACTGCATGTCACTGAATTATTCCCAGAGTCACTGCATTTCACTGAATTATTCCCAGAGTCACTGCATGTCACTGAATTATTCCCAGAGTCACTGCATGTCACTGAATTATTCCCAGAGTCACTGCATTTCACTGAATTATTCCCAGAGTCACTGCATTTCACTGAATTATTCCCAGAGTCACTGAATGTCACTGAATTATTCCCAGAGTCACTGCATGTCACTGAATTATTCCCAGAGTCACTGCATTTCACTGAATTATTCCCAGAGTCACTGAATGTCACTGAATTATTCCCAGAGTCACTGCATGTCACTGAATTATTCCCAGAGTCACTGCATGTCACTGAATTATTCCCAGAGTCACTGCATTTCACTGAATTATTCCCAGAGTCACTGCATGTCACTGAATTATTCCCAGAGTCACTGCATTTCACTGAATTATTCCCAGAGTCACTGCATGTCACTGAATTATTCCCAGAGTCACTGCATTTCACTGAATTATCCCCAGAGTCACTGCATGTCACTGAATTATCCCCAGAGTCACTGCATGTCACTGAATTATTCCCAGAGTCACTGCATGTCGCTGAATTATTCCCAGAGTCACTGCATTTCACTGAATTATTCCCAGAGTCACTGCATGTCACTGAATTATTCCCAGAGTCACTGCATGTCACTGAATTATTCCCAGAGTCACTGCATTTCACTGAATTATTCCCAGAGTCACTGCATGTCACTGAATTATTCCCAGAGTCACTGCATGTCACTGAATTATTCCCAGAGTCACTGCATTTCACTGAATTATTCCCAGAGTCACTGCATGTCACTGAATTATTCCCAGAGTCACTGCATGTCACTGAATTATCCCCAGAGTCACTGCATGTCACTGAATTATTCCCAGAGTCACTGCATGTCACTGAATTATTCCCAGAGTCACTGCATGTCGCTGAATTATTCCCAGAGTCACTGCATTTCACTGAATTATTCCCAGAGTCACTGCATGTCACTGAATTATTCCCAGAGTCACTGCATGTCACTGAATTATTCCCAGAGTCACTGCATTTCACTGAATTATTCCCAGAGTCACTGCATGTCACTGAATTATTCCCAGAGTCACTGCATGTCACTGAATTATTCCCAGAGTCACTGCATTTCACTGAATTATTCCCAGAGTCACTGAATGTCACTGAATTATTCCCAGAGTCACTGCATGTCACTGAATTATTCCCAGAGTCACTGCATTTCACTGAATTATTCCCAGAGTCACTGCATGTCACTGAATTATTCCCAGAGTCACTGCATTTCACTGAATTATTCCCAGAGTCACTGCATGTCACTGAATTATTCCCAGAGTCACTGCATTTCACTGAATTATCCCCAGAGTCACTGCATGTCACTGAATTATCCCCAGAGTCACTGCATGTCACTGAATTATTCCCAGAGTCACTGCATGTCGCTGAATTATTCCCAGAGTCACTGCATTTCACTGAATTATTCCCAGAGTCACTGCATGTCACTGAATTATTCCCAGAGTCACTGCATTTCACTGAATTATCCCCAGAGTCACTGCATGTCACTGAATTATCCCCAGAGTCACTGCATGTCACTGAATTATTCCCAGAGTCACTGCATGTCGCTGAATTATTCCCAGAGTCACTGCATGTCACTGAATTATTCCCAGAGTCACTGCATGTCACTGAATTATTCCCAGAGTCACTGCATTTCACTGAATTATTCCCAGAGTCACTGCATTTCACTGAATTATTTCCAGAGTCACTGCATGTCACTGAATTATTCCCAGAGTCACTGCATGTCACTGAATTATTCCCAGAGTCACTGCATGTCACTGAATTATTCCCAGAGTCACTGCATTTCACTGAATTATTCCCAGTCAGTGCATGTCACTGAATTATTCCCAGAGTCACTGCATGTCACTGAATTATTCCCAGTCACTGCATTTCATTGAATTATTCCCAGTCACTGCATTTCACTGAATTATTCCCAGAGTCACTGCATGTCACTGAATTATTCCCAGAGTCACTGCATGTCACAATTATTCCCAGAGTCACTGCAAGTCACTGAATTATTCCCAGAGTCACTGCATGTCACTGAATTATTCCCAGAGTAACTGCATTTCACTGAATTATTCCCAGAGTCACTGCATGTCACTGAATTATTCCCAGAGTCACTGCATTTCACTGAATTATTCCCAGAGTCACTGCATTTCACTGAATTATTCCCAGAGTCACTGAATGTCACTGAATTATTCCCAGAGTCACTGCATTTCACTGAATTATTTCCAGAGTCACTGCATGTCACTGAATTATTCCCAGAGTAACTGCATGTCACTGAATTATTCCCAGAGTCACTTCATTTCACTGAATTATGCCCAGAGTCACTGCATGTCACTGAATTATTCCCAGAGTCACTGCATGTCACTGAATTATTCCGAGAGTCACTGCATGTCACTGAATTATTCCCAGAGTCACTGCATGTCACTGAATTATTCCCAGAGTCACTTCATTTCACTGAATTATGCCCAGAGTCACTGCATGTCACTGAATTATTCCCAGAGTCACTGCATTTCACTGAATTATTCCCAGAGTCACTGCATGTCACTGAATTATTCCGAGAGTCACTGCATGTCACTGAATTATTCCCAGAGTCACTGCATGTCACTGAATTATTCCCAGAGTCACTGCATGTCACTGAATTATTCCCAGAGTCACTGCATTTCACTGAATTATTCCCAGAGTCACTGCATTTCAGTGAATTATTCCCAAAGTCACTGCATTTCACTGAATTATTCCCAGAGTCACTGCATTTCACTGAATTATTCCCAGAATCACTGCATGTCACTGAATTATTCCCAGAGTCACTGCATTTCACTGAATTATTTCCAGAGTCACTGCAGTTCAGTGAATTATTCCCAGAGTCACTGCATTTCACTGAATTATTTCCAGAGTCACTGCAGTTCAGTGAATTATTCCCAGAGTCACTGCATTTCACTGAATTATTTCCAGAGTAACTGCATTTCACTGAATTATGTCCAGAGTCACTGCATTTCACTGAATTATTCCCAGAGTCACTGCATGTCACTGAATTATTCCCAGAGTCACTGCATGTCACTGAATTATTCCCAGAGTCACTGCATGTCACTGAATTATTTCCAGAGTCACTGCATGTCACTGAATTATTCCCAGAGTCACTGCATTTCACTGAATTATTCCCAGAGCCACTGCATGTCACTGAATTATTCCCAGAGTCACTGCATTTCACTGAATTATTCCCAGAGTCACTGCATGTCACTGAATTATTCCCAGAGTCACTGCATGTCACTGAATTATTCCCAGAGTCACTGCATGTCACTGAATTATTCCCAGAGTCACTGCATTTCACTGAATTATTCCCAGAGTCACTGCATGTCACTGAATTATTCCCAGAGTCACTGCATTTCACTGAATTATTCCCAGAGTCACTGCATGTCACTGAATTATTCCCAGAGTCACTGTATTTCACTGAATTATCCCCAGAGTCACTGCATGTCACTGAATTATCCCCAGAGTCACTGCATGTCACTGAATTATTCCCAGAGTCACTGCATGTCGCTGAATTATTCCCAGAGTCACTGCATTTCACTGAATTATTCCCAGAGTCACTGCATGTCACTGAATTATTCCCAGAGTCACTGCATTTCACTGAATTATTCCCAGAGTCACTGCATGTCACTGAATTATTCCCAGAGTCACTGCATTTCACTGAATTATTCCCAGAGTCACTGCATGTCACTGAATTATTCCCAGAGTCACTGCATGTCACTGAATTATTCCCAGAGTCACTGCATTTCACTGAATTATTCCCAGAGTCACTGCATGTCACTGAATTATTCCCAGAGTCACTGCATGTCACTGAATTATTCCCAGAGTCACTGCATTTCACTGAATTATCCCCAGAGTCACTGCATGTCACTGAATTATTCCCAGAGTCACTGCATGTCACTGAATTATTCCCAGAGTCACTGCATGTCACTGAATTATTCCCAGAGTCACTGCATTTCACTGAATTATCCCCAGAGTCACTGCATGTCACTGAATTATTCCCAGAGTCACTGCATGTCACTGAATTATTCCCAGAGTCACTGCATGTCGCTGAATTATTCCCAGAGTCACTGCATTTCACTGAATTATTCCCAGAGTCACTGCATGTCACTGAATTATTCCCAGAGTCACTGCATGTCACTGAATTATTCCCAGAGTCACTGCATTTCACTGAATTATTCCCAGAGTCACTGCATGTCACTGAATTATTCCCAGAGTCACTGCATGTCACTGAATTATTCCCAGAGTCACTGCATTTCACTGAATTATTCCCAGAGTCACTGCATTTCACTGAATTATTCCCAGAGTCACTGAATGTCACTGAATTATTCCCAGAGTCACTGCATGTCACTGAATTATTCCCAGAGTCACTGCATTTCACTGAATTATTCCCAGAGTCACTGAATGTCACTGAATTATTCCCAGAGTCACTGCATGTCACTGAATTATTCCCAGAGTCACTGCATGTCACTGAATTATTCCCAGAGTCACTGCATTTCACTGAATTATTCCCAGAGTCACTGCATGTCACTGAATTATTCCCAGAGTCACTGCATTTCACTGAATTATTCCCAGAGTCACTGCATGTCACTGAATTATTCCCAGAGTCACTGCATTTCACTGAATTATCCCCAGAGTCACTGCATGTCACTGAATTATCCCCAGAGTCACTGCATGTCACTGAATTATTCCCAGAGTCACTGCATGTCGCTGAATTATTCCCAGAGTCACTGCATTTCACTGAATTATTCCCAGAGTCACTGCATGTCACTGAATTATTCCCAGAGTCACTGCATGTCACTGAATTATTCCCAGAGTCACTGCATTTCACTGAATTATTCCCAGAGTCACTGCATGTCACTGAATTATTCCCAGAGTCACTGCATGTCACTGAATTATTCCCAGAGTCACTGCATTTCACTGAATTATTCCCAGAGTCACTGCATGTCACTGAATTATTCCCAGAGTCACTGCATGTCACTGAATTATCCCCAGAGTCACTGCATGTCACTGAATTATTCCCAGAGTCACTGCATGTCACTGAATTATTCCCAGAGTCACTGCATGTCGCTGAATTATTCCCAGAGTCACTGCATTTCACTGAATTATTCCCAGAGTCACTGCATGTCACTGAATTATTCCCAGAGTCACTGCATGTCACTGAATTATTCCCAGAGTCACTGCATTTCACTGAATTATTCCCAGAGTCACTGCATGTCACTGAATTATTCCCAGAGTCACTGCATGTCACTGAATTATTCCCAGAGTCACTGCATTTCACTGAATTATTCCCAGAGTCACTGAATGTCACTGAATTATTCCCAGAGTCACTGCATGTCACTGAATTATTCCCAGAGTCACTGCATTTCACTGAATTATTCCCAGAGTCACTGCATGTCACTGAATTATTCCCAGAGTCACTGCATTTCACTGAATTATTCCCAGAGTCACTGCATGTCACTGAATTATTCCCAGAGTCACTGCATTTCACTGAATTATCCCCAGAGTCACTGCATGTCACTGAATTATCCCCAGAGTCACTGCATGTCACTGAATTATTCCCAGAGTCACTGCATGTCGCTGAATTATTCCCAGAGTCACTGCATTTCACTGAATTATTCCCAGAGTCACTGCATGTCACTGAATTATTCCCAGAGTCACTGCATTTCACTGAATTATCCCCAGAGTCACTGCATGTCACTGAATTATCCCCAGAGTCACTGCATGTCACTGAATTATTCCCAGAGTCACTGCATGTCGCTGAATTATTCCCAGAGTCACTGCATGTCACTGAATTATTCCCAGAGTCACTGCATGTCACTGAATTATTCCCAGAGTCACTGCATTTCACTGAATTATTCCCAGAGTCACTGCATTTCACTGAATTATTTCCAGAGTCACTGCATGTCACTGAATTATTCCCAGAGTCACTGCATGTCACTGAATTATTCCCAGAGTCACTGCATGTCACTGAATTATTCCCAGAGTCACTGCATTTCACTGAATTATTCCCAGTCAGTGCATGTCACTGAATTATTCCCAGAGTCACTGCATGTCACTGAATTATTCCCAGTCACTGCATTTCATTGAATTATTCCCAGTCACTGCATTTCACTGAATTATTCCCAGAGTCACTGCATGTCACTGAATTATTCCCAGAGTCACTGCATGTCACAATTATTCCCAGAGTCACTGCAAGTCACTGAATTATTCCCAGAGTCACTGCATGTCACTGAATTATTCCCAGAGTAACTGCATTTCACTGAATTATTCCCAGAGTCACTGCATGTCACTGAATTATTCCCAGAGTCACTGCATTTCACTGAATTATTCCCAGAGTCACTGCATTTCACTGAATTATTCCCAGAGTCACTGAATGTCACTGAATTATTCCCAGAGTCACTGCATTTCACTGAATTATTTCCAGAGTCACTGCATGTCACTGAATTATTCCCAGAGTAACTGCATGTCACTGAATTATTCCCAGAGTCACTTCATTTCACTGAATTATGCCCAGAGTCACTGCATGTCACTGAATTATTCCCAGAGTCACTGCATGTCACTGAATTATTCCGAGAGTCACTGCATGTCACTGAATTATTCCCAGAGTCACTGCATGTCACTGAATTATTCCCAGAGTCACTTCATTTCACTGAATTATGCCCAGAGTCACTGCATGTCACTGAATTATTCCCAGAGTCACTGCATTTCACTGAATTATTCCCAGAGTCACTGCATGTCACTGAATTATTCCGAGAGTCACTGCATGTCACTGAATTATTCCCAGAGTCACTGCATGTCACTGAATTATTCCCAGAGTCACTGCATGTCACTGAATTATTCCCAGAGTCACTGCATTTCACTGAATTATTCCCAGAGTCACTGCATTTCAGTGAATTATTCCCAAAGTCACTGCATTTCACTGAATTATTCCCAGAGTCACTGCATTTCACTGAATTATTCCCAGAATCACTGCATGTCACTGAATTATTCCCAGAGTCACTGCATTTCACTGAATTATTTCCAGAGTCACTGCAGTTCAGTGAATTATTCCCAGAGTCACTGCATTTCACTGAATTATTTCCAGAGTCACTGCAGTTCAGTGAATTATTCCCAGAGTCACTGCATTTCACTGAATTATTTCCAGAGTAACTGCATTTCACTGAATTATGTCCAGAGTCACTGCATTTCACTGAATTATTTCCAGAGTCACTGCAGTTCAGTGAATTATTCCCAGAGTCACTGCATTTCACTGAATTATTTCCAGAGTCACTGCATTTCACTGAATTATGTCCAGAGTCACTGCATTTCACTGAATTATTCCCAGAGTCACTGCATGTCACTGAATTATTCCCAGAGTCACTGCATGTCACTGAATTATTTCCAGAGTCACTGCAGTTCAGTGAATTATTCCCAGAGTCACTGCATTTCACTGAATTATTTCCAGAGTCACTGCATTTCACTGAATTATGTCCAGAGTCACTGCATTTCACTGAATTATTCCCAGAGTCACTGCATGTCACTGAATTATTCCCAGAGTCACTGCATGTCACTGAATTATTCCCAGAGTCACTGCATGTCGCTGAATTATTCCCAGAGTCACTGCATGTCGCTGAATTATTCCCAGAGTCACTGCATTTCACTGAATTATTCCCAGAGTCACTGCATGTCACTGAATTATTCCCAGAGTCACTGCATGTCACTGAATTATTCCCAGAGTCACTGCATTTCACTGAATTATTCCCAGAGTCACTGCATGTCACTGAATTATTCCCAGAGTCACTGCATGTCACTGAATTATTCCCAGAGTCACTGCATTTCACTGAATTATTCCCAGAGTCACTGCATTTCACTGAATTATTCCCAGAGTCACTGCATTTCACTGAATTATTCCCAGAGTCACTGCATTTCACTGAATTATTCCCAGAGTCACTGCATTTCACTGAATTATTCCCAGAGTCACTGCATTTCACTGAATTATTCCCAGAGTCACTGCATGTCACTGAATTATTCCCAGAGTCACTGCATGTCACTGAATTATTCCCAGAGTCACTGCATGTCACTGAATTATTCCCAGAGTCACTGCATTTCACTGAATTATTCCCAGAGTCACTGCATTTCACTGAATTATTCCCAGAGTCACTGCATTTCACTGAATTATTCCCAGAGTCACTGCATGTCACTGAATTATTCCCAGAGTCACTGCATGTCACTGAATTATTCCCAGAGTCACTGCATTTCACTGAATTATTCCCAGAGTCACTGCATGTCACTGAATTATTCCCAGAGTCACTGCATGTCACTGAATTATCCCCAGAGTCACTGCATGTCACTGAATTATTCCCAGAGTCACTGCATTTCACTGAATTATTCCCAGAGTCACTGCATGTCACTGAATTATTCCCAGAGTCACTGCATGTCACTGAATTATTCCCAGAGTCACTGCATGTCACTGAATTATTCCCAGAGTCACTGCATTTCACTGAATTATCCCCAGAGTCACTGCATGTCACTGAATTATTCCCAGAGTCACTGCATGTCACTGAATTATTCCCAGAGTCACTGCATGTCACTGAATTATTCCCAGAGTCACTGCATGTCACTGAATTATTTCCAGAGTCACTGCATGTCACTGAATTATTCCCAGAGTCACTGCATTTCACTGAATTATTCCCAGAGCCACTGCATGTCACTGAATTATTCCCAGAGTCACTGCATTTCACTGAATTATTCCCAGAGTCACTGCATGTCACTGAATTATTCCCAGAGTCACTGCATGTCACTGAATTATTCCCAGAGTCACTGCATGTCACTGAATTATTCCCAGAGTCACTGCATTTCACTGAATTATTCCCAGAGTCACTGCATGTCACTGAATTATTCCCAGAGTCACTGCATTTCACTGAATTATTCCCAGAGTCACTGCATGTCACTGAATTATTCCCAGAGTCACTGTATTTCACTGAATTATCCCCAGAGTCACTGCATGTCACTGAATTATCCCCAGAGTCACTGCATGTCACTGAATTATTCCCAGAGTCACTGCATGTCGCTGAATTATTCCCAGAGTCACTGCATTTCACTGAATTATTCCCAGAGTCACTGCATGTCACTGAATTATTCCCAGAGTCACTGCATTTCACTGAATTATTCCCAGAGTCACTGCATGTCACTGAATTATTCCCAGAGTCACTGCATTTCACTGAATTATTCCCAGAGTCACTGCATGTCACTGAATTATTCCCAGAGTCACTGCATGTCACTGAATTATTCCCAGAGTCACTGCATTTCACTGAATTATTCCCAGAGTCACTGCATGTCACTGAATTATTCCCAGAGTCACTGCATGTCACTGAATTATTCCCAGAGTCACTGCATTTCACTGAATTATCCCAGAGTCACTGCATGTCACTGAATTATTCCCAGAGTCACTGCATGTCACTGAATTATTCCCAGAGTCACTGCATGTCACTGAATTATTCCCAGAGTCACTGCATTTCACTGAATTATCCCCAGAGTCACTGCATGTCACTGAATTATTCCCAGAGTCACTGCATGTCACTGAATTATTCCCAGAGTCACTGCATGTCGCTGAATTATTCCCAGAGTCACTGCATTTCACTGAATTATTCCCAGAGTCACTGCATGTCACTGAATTATTCCCAGAGTCACTGCATGTCACTGAATTATTCCCAGAGTCACTGCATTTCACTGAATTATTCCCAGAGTCACTGCATGTCACTGAATTATTCCCAGAGTCACTGCATGTCACTGAATTATTCCCAGAGTCACTGCATTTCACTGAATTATTCCCAGAGTCACTGCATTTCACTGAATTATTCCCAGAGTCACTGAATGTCACTGAATTATTCCCAGAGTCACTGCATGTCACTGAATTATTCCCAGAGTCACTGCATTTCACTGAATTATTCCCAGAGTCACTGAATGTCACTGAATTATTCCCAGAGTCACTGCATGTCACTGAATTATTCCCAGAGTCACTGCATGTCACTGAATTATTCCCAGAGTCACTGCATTTCACTGAATTATTCCCAGAGTCACTGCATGTCACTGAATTATTCCCAGAGTCACTGCATTTCACTGAATTATTCCCAGAGTCACTGCATGTCACTGAATTATTCCCAGAGTCACTGCATTTCACTGAATTATCCCCAGAGTCACTGCATGTCACTGAATTATCCCCAGAGTCACTGCATGTCACTGAATTATTCCCAGAGTCACTGCATGTCGCTGAATTATTCCCAGAGTCACTGCATTTCACTGAATTATTCCCAGAGTCACTGCATGTCACTGAATTATTCCCAGAGTCACTGCATGTCACTGAATTATTCCCAGAGTCACTGCATTTCACTGAATTATTCCCAGAGTCACTGCATGTCACTGAATTATTCCCAGAGTCACTGCATGTCACTGAATTATTCCCAGAGTCACTGCATTTCACTGAATTATTCCCAGAGTCACTGCATGTCACTGAATTATTCCCAGAGTCACTGCATGTCACTGAATTATCCCCAGAGTCACTGCATGTCACTGAATTATTCCCAGAGTCACTGCATGTCACTGAATTATTCCCAGAGTCACTGCATGTCGCTGAATTATTCCCAGAGTCACTGCATTTCACTGAATTATTCCCAGAGTCACTGCATGTCACTGAATTATTCCCAGAGTCACTGCATGTCACTGAATTATTCCCAGAGTCACTGCATTTCACTGAATTATTCCCAGAGTCACTGCATGTCACTGAATTATTCCCAGAGTCACTGCATGTCACTGAATTATTCCCAGAGTCACTGCATTTCACTGAATTATTCCCAGAGTCACTGAATGTCACTGAATTATTCCCAGAGTCACTGCATGTCACTGAATTATTCCCAGAGTCACTGCATTTCACTGAATTATTCCCAGAGTCACTGCATGTCACTGAATTATTCCCAGAGTCACTGCATTTCACTGAATTATTCCCAGAGTCACTGCATGTCACTGAATTATTCCCAGAGTCACTGCATTTCACTGAATTATCCCCAGAGTCACTGCATGTCACTGAATTATCTCCAGAGTCACTGCATGTCACTGAATTATTCCCAGAGTCACTGCATGTCGCTGAATTATTCCCAGAGTCACTGCATTTCACTGAATTATTCCCAGAGTCACTGCATGTCACTGAATTATTCCCAGAGTCACTGCATTTCACTGAATTATCCCCAGAGTCACTGCATGTCACTGAATTATCCCCAGAGTCACTGCATGTCACTGAATTATTCCCAGAGTCACTGCATGTCGCTGAATTATTCCCAGAGTCACTGCATGTCACTGAATTATTCCCAGAGTCACTGCATGTCACTGAATTATTCCCAGAGTCACTGCATTTCACTGAATTATTCCCAGAGTCACTGCATTTCACTGAATTATTTCCAGAGTCACTGCATGTCACTGAATTATTCCCAGAGTCACTGCATGTCACTGAATTATTCCCAGAGTCACTGCATGTCACTGAATTATTCCCAGAGTCACTGCATTTCACTGAATTATTCCCAGTCAGTGCATGTCACTGAATTATTCCCAGAGTCACTGCATGTCACTGAATTATTCCCAGTCACTGCATTTCATTGAATTATTCCCAGTCACTGCATTTCACTGAATTATTCCCAGAGTCACTGCATGTCACTGAATTATTCCCAGAGTCACTGCATGTCGCTGAATTATTCCCAGAGTCACTGCATTTCACTGAATTATTCCCAGAGTCACTGCATGTCACTGAATTATTCCCAGAGTCACTGCATGTCACTGAATTATTCCCAGAGTCACTGCATTTCACTGAATTATTCCCAGAGTCACTGCATGTCACTGAATTATTCCCAGAGTCACTGCATGTCACTGAATTATTCCCAGAGTCACTGCATTTCACTGAATTATTCCCAGAGTCACTGCATTTCACTGAATTATTCCCAGAGTCACTGAATGTCACTGAATTATTCCCAGAGTCACTGCATGTCACTGAATTATTCCCAGAGTCACTGCATTTCACTGAATTATTCCCAGAGTCACTGAATGTCACTGAATTATTCCCAGAGTCACTGCATGTCACTGAATTATTCCCAGAGTCACTGCATGTCACTGAATTATTCCCAGAGTCACTGCATTTCACTGAATTATTCCCAGAGTCACTGCATGTCACTGAATTATTCCCAGAGTCACTGCATTTCACTGAATTATTCCCAGAGTCACTGCATGTCACTGAATTATTCCCAGAGTCACTGCATTTCACTGAATTATCCCCAGAGTCACTGCATGTCACTAAATTATCCCCAGAGTCACTGCATGTCACTGAATTATTCCCAGAGTCACTGCATGTCGCTGAATTATTCCCAGAGTCACTGCATTTCACTGAATTATTCCCAGAGTCACTGCATGTCACTGAATTATTCCCAGAGTCACTGCATGTCACTGAATTATTCCCAGAGTCACTGCATTTCACTGAATTATTCCCAGAGTCACTGCATGTCACTGAATTATTCCCAGAGTCACTGCATGTCACTGAATTATTCCCAGAGTCACTGCATTTCACTGAATTATTCCCAGAGTCACTGCATGTCACTGAATTATTCCCAGAGTCACTGCATGTCACTGAATTATCCCCAGAGTCACTGCATGTCACTGAATTATTCCCAGAGTCACTGCATGTCACTGAATTATTCCCAGAGTCACTGCATGTCGCTGAATTATTCCCAGAGTCACTGCATTTCACTGAATTATTCCCAGAGTCACTGCATGTCACTGAATTATTCCCAGAGTCACTGCATGTCACTGAATTATTCCCAGAGTCACTGCATTTCACTGAATTATTCCCAGAGTCACTGCATGTCACTGAATTATTCCCAGAGTCACTGCATGTCACTGAATTATTCCCAGAGTCACTGCATTTCACTGAATTATTCCCAGAGTCACTGAATGTCACTGAATTATTCCCAGAGTCACTGCATGTCACTGAATTATTCCCAGAGTCACTGCATTTCACTGAATTATTCCCAGAGTCACTGCATGTCACTGAATTATTCCCAGAGTCACTGCATTTCACTGAATTATTCCCAGAGTCACTGCATGTCACTGAATTATTCCCAGAGTCACTGCATTTCACTGAATTATCCCCAGAGTCACTGCATGTCACTGAATTATCTCCAGAGTCACTGCATGTCACTGAATTATTCCCAGAGTCACTGCATGTCGCTGAATTATTCCCAGAGTCACTGCATTTCACTGAATTATTCCCAGAGTCACTGCATGTCACTGAATTATTCCCAGAGTCACTGCATTTCACTGAATTATCCCCAGAGTCACTGCATGTCACTGAATTATCCCCAGAGTCACTGCATGTCACTGAATTATTCCCAGAGTCACTGCATGTCGCTGAATTATTCCCAGAGTCACTGCATGTCACTGAATTATTCCCAGAGTCACTGCATGTCACTGAATTATTCCCAGAGTCACTGCATTTCACTGAATTATTCCCAGAGTCACTGCATTTCACTGAATTATTTCCAGAGTCACTGCATGTCACTGAATTATTCCCAGAGTCACTGCATGTCACTGAATTATTCCCAGAGTCACTGCATGTCACTGAATTATTCCCAGAGTCACTGCATTTCACTGAATTATTCCCAGTCAGTGCATGTCACTGAATTATTCCCAGAGTCACTGCATGTCACTGAATTATTCCCAGTCACTGCATTTCATTGAATTATTCCCAGTCACTGCATTTCACTGAATTATTCCCAGAGTCACTGCATGTCACTGAATTATTCCCAGAGTCACTGCATGTCACAATTATTCCCAGAGTCACTGCAAGTCACTGAATTATTCCCAGAGTCACTGCATGTCACTGAATTATTCCCAGAGTAACTGCATTTCACTGAATTATTCCCAGAGTCACTGCATGTCACTGAATTATTCCCAGAGTCACTGCATTTCACTGAATTATTCCCAGAGTCACTGCATTTCACTGAATTATTCCCAGAGTCACTGAATGTCACTGAATTATTCCCAGAGTCACTGCATTTCACTGAATTATTTCCAGAGTCACTGCATGTCACTGAATTATTCCCAGAGTAACTGCATGTCACTGAATTATTCCCAGAGTCACTTCATTTCACTGAATTATGCCCAGAGTCACTGCATGTCACTGAATTATTCCCAGAGTCACTGCATGTCACTGAATTATTCCGAGAGTCACTGCATGTCACTGAATTATTCCCAGAGTCACTGCATGTCACTGAATTATTCCCAGAGTCACTTCATTTCACTGAATTATGCCCAGAGTCACTGCATGTCACTGAATTATTCCCAGAGTCACTGCATTTCACTGAATTATTCCCAGAGTCACTGCATGTCACTGAATTATTCCGAGAGTCACTGCATGTCACTGAATTATTCCCAGAGTCACTGCATGTCACTGAATTATTCCCAGAGTCACTGCATGTCACTGAATTATTCCCAGAGTCACTGCATTTCACTGAATTATTCCCAGAGTCACTGCATTTCAGTGAATTATTCCCAAAGTCACTGCATTTCACTGAATTATTCCCAGAGTCACTGCATTTCACTGAATTATTCCCAGAATCACTGCATGTCACTGAATTATTCCCAGAGTCACTGCATTTCACTGAATTATTTCCAGAGTCACTGCAGTTCAGTGAATTATTCCCAGAGTCACTGCATTTCACTGAATTATTTCCAGAGTCACTGCAGTTCAGTGAATTATTCCCAGAGTCACTGCATTTCACTGATTTATTTCCAGAGTAACTGCATTTCACTGAATTATGTCCAGAGTCACTGCATTTCACTGAATTATTTCCAGAGTCACTGCAGTTCAGTGAATTATTCCCAGAGTCACTGCATTTCACTGAATTATTTCCAGAGTCACTGCATTTCACTGAATTATGTCCAGAGTCACTGCATTTCACTGAATTATTCCCAGAGTCACTGCATGTCACTGAATTATTCCCAGAGTCACTGCATGTCACTGAATTATTCCCAGAGTCACTGCATTTCACTGAATTATTTCCAGAGTCACTGCATTTCACTGAATTATTTCCAGAGTCACTGCAGTTCAGTGAATTATTCCCAGAGTCACTGCATTTCACTGAATTATTCCCAGAGTCACTGCATTTCAGTGAATTATTCCCAGAGTCACTGCATTTCACTGAATTATTCCCAGAATCACTGCATTTCACTGAATTATTCCCAGAGTCACTGCATGTCACTGAATTAATCCCAGAGTCACTGCATTTCACGGAATTATTTCCAAAGTCACTGCAGTTCAGTGAAATATTCCCAGAGTCACTGCATTTCACTGCATTATTTCCAGAGTCACTGCAGTTCAGTGAATTATTCCCAGAGTCACTGCATGTCACTGAATTATTCCCAGAGTCACTGCATTTCACTGAATTATTTCCAGAGTCACTGCAGTTCAGTGAATTATTCCCAGAGTCACTGCATTTCACTGAATTATTTCCAGAGTCACTGCAGTTCAGTGAATTATTCCCAGAGTCACTGCATTTCACTGATTTCCAGAGTAACTGCATTTCACTGAATTATGTCCAGAGTCACTGCATTTCACTGAATTATTTCCAGAGTCACTGCAGTTCAGTGAATTATTCCCAGAGTCACTGCATTTCACTGAATTATTTCCAGAGTCACTGCATTTCACTGAATTATGTCCAGAGTCACTGCATTTCACGGAATTATTCCCAGCGTCACTGCATGTCACTGAATTATTCCCAGAGTCACTGCATGTCACTGAATTATTCCCAGAGTCACTGCATGTCACTGAATTATTCCCAGAGTCACTGCATTTCACTGAATTATTTCCAGAGTCACTGCATTTCACTGAATTATTTCCAGAGTCACTGCAGTTCAGTGAATTATTCCCAGAGTCACTGCATTTCACTGAATTATTCCCAGAGTCACTGCATTTCAGTGAATTATTCCCAGAGTCACTGCATTTCACTGAATTATTCCCAGAATCACTGCATTTCACTGAATTATTCCCAGAGTCACTGCATGTCACTGAATTAATCCCAGAGTCACTGCATTTCACGGAATTATTTCCAAAGTCACTGCAGTTCAGTGAAATATTCCCAGAGGCACTGCATTTCACTGCATTATTTCCAGAGTCACTGCAGTTCAGTGAATTATTCCCAGAGTCACTGCATTTCACTGAATTATTTCCAGAGTCACTGCATTTCACTGAATTATGTCCAGAGTCACTGCATTTCACTGAATTATTCCCAGAGTCACTGCATTTCAGTGAATTATTCCCAGAGTCACTGCATTTCAGTGAATTATTCCCAGAGTGACTGCATTTCACTGAATTATTTCCAGAGTCACTGCATGTCACTGAATTATTTCCAGAGTCACTGCATGTCACTGAATTATTCCCAGAGTCACTGCATGTCACTGAATTATTCCCAGAGTCACTGCATGTCACTGAATTATTCCCAGAGTCATTGCATTTCACTGAATTATTCCCAGAGTCACTGCATTTCACTGAATTATTCCCAGAGTCACTGCATTTCACGGAATTATTCCCAGAGTCACTGCATGTCACTGAATTATTCCCAGAGTCACTGCATTTCACTGAATTATTCCCAGAGTCACTGCATTTCACTGAATTATTCCCAGAGTCACTGCATGTCACTGAATTATTCCCAGAGTCACTGCATGTCACAATTATTCCCAGAGTCACTGCAAGTCACTGAATTATTCCCAGAGTCACTGCATGTCACTGAATTATTCCCAGAGTAACTGCATTTCACTGAATTATTCCCAGAGTCACTGCATGTCACTGAATTATTCCCAGAGTCACTGCATTTCACTGAATTATTCCCAGAGTCACTGCATTTCACTGAATTATTCCCAGAGTCACTGCATGTCACTGAATTATTCCCAGAGTCACTGCATTTAACTGAATTATTTCCAGAGTCACTGCATGTCACTGAATTATTCCCAGAGTAACTGCATGTCACTGAATTATTCCCAGAGTCACTTCATTTCACTGAATTATGCCCAGAGTCACTGCATGTCACTGAATTATTCCCAGAGTCACTGCATTTCACTGAATTATTTCCAGAGTCACTGCAGTTCAGTGAATTATTCCCAGAGTCACTGCATTTCACTGAATTATTTCCAGAGTCATTGCATTTCACTGAATTATGTCCAGAGTCACTGCATTTCACTGAATTATTCCCAGAGTCACTGCATGTCACTGAATTATTCCCAGAGTCACTGCATGTCACTGAATTATTCCCAGAGTCACTGCATGTCACTGAATTATCCCAGAGTCACTGCATTTCACTGAATTATTTCCAGAGTCACTGCATTTCACTGAATTATTTCCAGAGTCACTGCAGTTCAGTGAATTATTCCCAGAGTCACTGCATTTCACTGAATTATTCCCAGAGTCACTGCATTTCACTGAATTATTCCCAGAATCACTGCATTTCACTGAATTATTCCCAGAGTCACTGCATGTCACTGAATTAATCCCAGAGTCACTGCATTTCACAGAATTATTTCCAAAGTCACTGCAGTTCAGTGAAATATTCCCAGAGTCACTGCATTTCACTGCATTATTTCCAGAGTCACTGCAGTTCAGTGAATTATTCCCAGAGTCACTGCATTTCACTGAATTATTTCCAGAGTCACTGCATTTCACTGAATTATGTCCAGAGTCACTGCATTTCACTGAATTATTCCCAGAGTCACTGCATTTCAGTGAATTATTCCCAGAGTCACTGCATTTCAGTGAATTATTCCCAGAGTGACTGCATTTCACTGAATTATTTCCAGAGTCACTGCATGTCACTGAATTATTTCCAGAGTCACTGCATGTCACTGAATTATTCCCAGAGTCACTGCATGTCACTGAATTATTCCCAGAGTCACTGCATGTCACTGAATTATTCCCAGAGTCACTGCATGTCACTGAATTATTCCCAGAGTCACTGCATTTCACTGAATTATTCCCAGAGTCACTGCATTTCACTGAATTATTCCCAGAGTCACTGCATGTCACTGAATTATTCCCAGAGTCACTGCATGTCACTGAATTATTCCCAGAGTCACTGCATGTCACTGAATTATTCCCAGAGTCACTGCATTTCACTGAATTATTCCCAGAGTCACTGCATTTCACTGAATTATTCCCAGAGTCACTGCATTTCACTGAATTATTCCCAGAGTCACTGCATGTCACTGAATTATTCCCAGAGTCACTGCATGTCACTGAATTATTCCCAGAGTCACTGCATTTCACTGAATTATTCCCAGAGTCACTGCATGTCACTGAATTATTCCCAGAGTCACTGCATGTCACTGAATTATCCCCAGAGTCACTGCATGTCACTGAATTATTCCCAGAGTCACTGCATTTCACTGAATTATTCCCAGAGTCACTGCATGTCACTGAATTATTCCCAGAGTCACTGCATGTCACTGAATTATTCCCAGAGTCACTGCATGTCACTGAATTATTCCCAGAGTCACTGCATTTCACTGAATTATCCCCAGAGTCACTGCATGTCACTGAATTATTCCCAGAGTCACTGCATGTCACTGAATTATTCCCAGAGTCACTGCATGTCACTGAATTATTCCCAGAGTCACTGCATGTCACTGAATTATTTCCAGAGTCACTGCATGTCACTGAATTATTCCCAGAGTCACTGCATTTCACTGAATTATTCCCAGAGCCACTGCATGTCACTGAATTATTCCCAGAGTCACTGCATTTCACTGAATTATTCCCAGAGTCACTGCATGTCACTGAATTATTCCCAGAGTCACTGCATGTCACTGAATTATTCCCAGAGTCACTGCATGTCACTGAATTATTCCCAGAGTCACTGCATTTCACTGAATTATTCCCAGAGTCACTGCATGTCACTGAATTATTCCCAGAGTCACTGCATTTCACTGAATTATTCCCAGAGTCACTGCATGTCACTGAATTATTCCCAGAGTCACTGTATTTCACTGAATTATCCCCAGAGTCACTGCATGTCACTGAATTATCCCCAGAGTCACTGCATGTCACTGAATTATTCCCAGAGTCACTGCATGTCGCTGAATTATTCCCAGAGTCACTGCATTTCACTGAATTATTCCCAGAGTCACTGCATGTCACTGAATTATTCCCAGAGTCACTGCATTTCACTGAATTATTCCCAGAGTCACTGCATGTCACTGAATTATTCCCAGAGTCACTGCATTTCACTGAATTATTCCCAGAGTCACTGCATGTCACTGAATTATTCCCAGAGTCACTGCATGTCACTGAATTATTCCCAGAGTCACTGCATTTCACTGAATTATTCCCAGAGTCACTGCATGTCACTGAATTATTCCCAGAGTCACTGCATGTCACTGAATTATTCCCAGAGTCACTGCATGTCGCTGAATTATTCCCAGAGTCACTGCATTTCACTGAATTATTCCCAGAGTCACTGCATGTCACTGAATTATTCCCAGAGTCACTGCATGTCACTGAATTATTCCCAGAGTCACTGCATTTCACTGAATTATTCCCAGAGTCACTGCATGTCACTGAATTATTCCCAGAGTCACTGCATGTCACTGAATTATTCCCAGAGTCACTGCATTTCACTGAATTATTCCCAGAGTCACTGCATTTCACTGAATTATTCCCAGAGTCACTGAATGTCACTGAATTATTCCCAGAGTCACTGCATGTCACTGAATTATTCCCAGAGTCACTGCATTTCACTGAATTATTCCCAGAGTCACTGAATGTCACTGAATTATTCCCAGAGTCACTGCATGTCACTGAATTATTCCCAGAGTCACTGCATGTCACTGAATTATTCCCAGAGTCACTGCATTTCACTGAATTATTCCCAGAGTCACTGCATGTCACTGAATTATTCCCAGAGTCACTGCATTTCACTGAATTATTCCCAGAGTCACTGCATGTCACTGAATTATTCCCAGAGTCACTGCATTTCACTGAATTATCCCCAGAGTCACTGCATGTCACTGAATTATCCCCAGAGTCACTGCATGTCACTGAATTATTCCCAGAGTCACTGCATGTCGCTGAATTATTCCCAGAGTCACTGCATTTCACTGAATTATTCCCAGAGTCACTGCATGTCACTGAATTATTCCCAGAGTCACTGCATGTCACTGAATTATTCCCAGAGTCACTGCATTTCACTGAATTATTCCCAGAGTCACTGCATGTCACTGAATTATTCCCAGAGTCACTGCATGTCACTGAATTATTCCCAGAGTCACTGCATTTCACTGAATTATTCCCAGAGTCACTGCATGTCACTGAATTATTCCCAGAGTCACTGCATGTCACTGAATTATCCCCAGAGTCACTGCATGTCACTGAATTATTCCCAGAGTCACTGCATGTCACTGAATTATTCCCAGAGTCACTGCATGTCGCTGAATTATTCCCAGAGTCACTGCATTTCACTGAATTATTCCCAGAGTCACTGCATGTCACTGAATTATTCCCAGAGTCACTGCATGTCACTGAATTATTCCCAGAGTCACTGCATTTCACTGAATTATTCCCAGAGTCACTGCATGTCACTGAATTATTCCCAGAGTCACTGCATGTCACTGAATTATTCCCAGAGTCACTGCATTTCACTGAATTATTCCCAGAGTCACTGAATGTCACTGAATTATTCCCAGAGTCACTGCATGTCACTGAATTATTCCCAGAGTCACTGCATTTCACTGAATTATTCCCAGAGTCACTGCATGTCACTGAATTATTCCCAGAGTCACTGCATTTCACTGAATTATTCCCAGAGTCACTGCATGTCACTGAATTATTCCCAGAGTCACTGCATTTCACTGAATTATCCCCAGAGTCACTGCATGTCACTGAATTATCTCCAGAGTCACTGCATGTCACTGAATTATTCCCAGAGTCACTGCATGTCGCTGAATTATTCCCAGAGTCACTGCATTTCACTGAATTATTCCCAGAGTCACTGCATGTCACTGAATTATTCCCAGAGTCACTGCATTTCACTGAATTATCCCCAGAGTCACTGCATGTCACTGAATTATCCCCAGAGTCACTGCATGTCACTGAATTATTCCCAGAGTCACTGCATGTCGCTGAATTATTCCCAGAGTCACTGCATGTCACTGAATTATTCCCAGAGTCACTGCATGTCACTGAATTATTCCCAGAGTCACTGCATTTCACTGAATTATTCCCAGAGTCACTGCATTTCACTGAATTATTTCCAGAGTCACTGCATGTCACTGAATTATTCCCAGAGTCACTGCATGTCACTGAATTATTCCCAGAGTCACTGCATGTCACTGAATTATTCCCAGAGTCACTGCATTTCACTGAATTATTCCCAGTCAGTGCATGTCACTGAATTATTCCCAGAGTCACTGCATGTCACTGAATTATTCCCAGTCACTGCATTTCATTGAATTATTCCCAGTCACTGCATTTCACTGAATTATTCCCAGAGTCACTGCATGTCACTGAATTATTCCCAGAGTCACTGCATGTCACAATTATTCCCAGAGTCACTGCAAGTCACTGAATTATTCCCAGAGTCACTGCATGTCACTGAATTATTCCCAGAGTAACTGCATTTCACTGAATTATTCCCAGAGTCACTGCATGTCACTGAATTATTCCCAGAGTCACTGCATTTCACTGAATTATTCCCAGAGTCACTGCATTTCACTGAATTATTCCCAGAGTCACTGAATGTCACTGAATTATTCCCAGAGTCACTGCATTTCACTGAATTATTTCCAGAGTCACTGCATGTCACTGAATTATTCCCAGAGTAACTGCATGTCACTGAATTATTCCCAGAGTCACTTCATTTCACTGAATTATGCCCAGAGTCACTGCATGTCACTGAATTATTCCCAGAGTCACTGCATGTCACTGAATTATTCCGAGAGTCACTGCATGTCACTGAATTATTCCCAGAGTCACTGCATGTCACTGAATTATTCCCAGAGTCACTTCATTTCACTGAATTATGCCCAGAGTCACTGCATGTCACTGAATTATTCCCAGAGTCACTGCATTTCACTGAATTATTCCCAGAGTCACTGCATGTCACTGAATTATTCCGAGAGTCACTGCATGTCACTGAATTATTCCCAGAGTCACTGCATGTCACTGAATTATTCCCAGAGTCACTGCATGTCACTGAATTATTCCCAGAGTCACTGCATTTCACTGAATTATTCCCAGAGTCACTGCATTTCAGTGAATTATTCCCAAAGTCACTGCATTTCACTGAATTATTCCCAGAGTCACTGCATTTCACTGAATTATTCCCAGAATCACTGCATGTCACTGAATTATTCCCAGAGTCACTGCATTTCACTGAATTATTTCCAGAGTCACTGCAGTTCAGTGAATTATTCCCAGAGTCACTGCATTTCACTGAATTATTTCCAGAGTCACTGCAGTTCAGTGAATTATTCCCAGAGTCACTGCATTTCACTGAATTATTTCCAGAGTAACTGCATTTCACTGAATTATGTCCAGAGTCACTGCATTTCACTGAATTATTTCCAGAGTCACTGCAGTTCAGTGAATTATTCCCAGAGTCACTGCATTTCACTGAATTATTTCCAGAGTCACTGCATTTCACTGAATTATGTCCAGAGTCACTGCATTTCACTGAATTATTCCCAGAGTCACTGCATGTCACTGAATTATTCCCAGAGTCACTGCATGTCACTGAATTATTCCCAGAGTCACTGCATTTCACTGAATTATTTCCAGAGTCACTGCATTTCACTGAATTATTTCCAGAGTCACTGCAGTTCAGTGAATTATTCCCAGAGTCACTGCATTTCACTGAATTATTCCCAGAGTCACTGCATTTCAGTGAATTATTCCCAGAGTCACTGCATTTCACTGAATTATTCCCAGAATCACTGCATTTCACTGAATTATTCCCAGAGTCACTGCATGTCACTGAATTAATCCCAGAGTCACTGCATTTCACGGAATTATTTCCAAAGTCACTGCAGTTCAGTGAAATATTCCCAGAGTCACTGCATTTCACTGCATTATTTCCAGAGTCACTGCAGTTCAGTGAATTATTCCCAGAGTCACTGCATGTCACTGAATTATTCCCAGAGTCACTGCATTTCACTGAATTATTTCCAGAGTCACTGCAGTTCAGTGAATTATTCCCAGAGTCACTGCATTTCACTGAATTATTTCCAGAGTCACTGCAGTTCAGTGAATTATTCCCAGAGTCACTGCATTTCACTGATTTCCAGAGTAACTGCATTTCACTGAATTATGTCCAGAGTCACTGCATTTCACTGAATTATTTCCAGAGTCACTGCAGTTCAGTGAATTATTCCCAGAGTCACTGCATTTCACTGAATTATTTCCAGAGTCACTGCATTTCACTGAATTATGTCCAGAGTCACTGCATTTCACGGAATTATTCCCAGCGTCACTGCATGTCACTGAATTATTCCCAGAGTCACTGCATGTCACTGAATTATTCCCAGAGTCACTGCATGTCACTGAATTATTCCCAGAGTCACTGCATTTCACTGAATTATTTCCAGAGTCACTGCATTTCACTGAATTATTTCCAGAGTCACTGCAGTTCAGTGAATTATTCCCAGAGTCACTGCATTTCACTGAATTATTCCCAGAGTCACTGCATTTCAGTGAATTATTCCCAGAGTCACTGCATTTCACTGAATTATTCCCAGAATCACTGCATTTCACTGAATTATTCCCAGAGTCACTGCATGTCACTGAATTAATCCCAGAGTCACTGCATTTCACTGCATTATTTCCAAAGTCACTGCAGTTCAGTGAAATATTCCCAGATGCACTGCATTTCACTGCATTATTTCCAGAGTCACTGCAGTTCAGTGAATTATTCCCAGAGTCACTGCATTTCACTGAATTATTTCCAGAGTCACTGCATTTCACTGAATTATGTCCAGAGTCACTGCATTTCACTGAATTATTCCCAGAGTCACTGCATTTCAGTGAATTATTCCCAGAGTCACTGCATTTCAGTGAATTATTCCCAGAGTGACTGCATTTCACTGAATTATTTCCAGAGTCACTGCATGTCACTGAATTATTTCCAGAGTCACTGCATGTCACTGAATTATTCCCAGAGTCACTGCATGTCACTGAATTATTCCCAGAGTCACTGCATGTCACTGAATTATTCCCAGAGTCATTGCATTTCACTGAATTATTCCCAGAGTCACTGCATTTCACTGAATTATTCCCAGAGTCACTGCATTTCACTGAATTATTCCCAGAGTCACTGCATTTCACGGAATTATTCCCAGAGTCACTGCATGTCACTGAATTATTCCCAGAGTCACTGCATTTCACTGAATTATTCCCAGAGTCACTGCATTTCACTGAATTATTCCCAGAGTCACTGCATGTCACTGAATTATTCCCAGAGTCACTGCATGTCACAATTATTCCCAGAGTCACTGCAAGTCACTGAATTATTCCCAGAGTCACTGCATGTCACTGAATTATTCCCAGAGTAACTGCATTTCACTGAATTATTCCCAGAGTCACTGCATGTCACTGAATTATTCCCAGAGTCACTGCATTTCACTGAATTATTCCCAGAGTCACTGCATTTCACTGAATTATTCCCAGAGTCACTGCATGTCACTGAATTATTCCCAGAGTCACTGCATTTAACTGAATTATTTCCAGAGTCACTGCATGTCACTGAATTATTCCCAGAGTAACTGCATGTCATTGAATTATTCCCAGAGTCACTTCATTTCACTGAATTATGCCCAGAGTCACTGCATGTCACTGAATTATTCCCAGAGTCACTGCATTTCACTGAATTATTTCCAGAGTCACTGCAGTTCAGTGAATTATTCCCAGAGTCACTGCATTTCACTGAATTATTTCCAGAGTCACTGCATTTCACTGAATTATGTCCAGAGTCACTGCATTTCACTGAATTATTCCCAGAGTCACTGCATGTCACTGAATTATTCCCAGAGTCACTGCATGTCACTGAATTATTCCCAGAGTCACTGCATGTCACTGAATTATCCCAGAGTCACTGCATTTCACTGAATTATTTCCAGAGTCACTGCATTTCACTGAATTATTTCCAGAGTCACTGCAGTTCAGTGAATTATTCCCAGAGTCACTGCATTTCACTGAATTATTCCCAGAGTCACTGCATTTCACTGAATTATTCCCAGAATCACTGCATTTCACTGAATTATTCCCAGAGTCACTGCATGTCACTGAATTAATCCCAGAGTCACTGCATTTCACAGAATTATTTCCAAAGTCACTGCAGTTCAGTGAAATATTCCCAGAGTCACTGCATTTCACTGCATTATTTCCAGAGTCACTGCAGTTCAGTGAATTATTCCCAGAGTCACTGCATTTCACTGAATTATTTCCAGAGTCACTGCATTTCACTGAATTATGTCCAGAGTCACTGCATTTCACTGAATTATTCCCAGAGTCACTGCATGTCACTGAATTATTCCCAGAGTCACTGCATGTCACTGAATTATTCCCAGAGTCACTGCATGTCACTGAATTATTCCCAGAGTCACTGCATGTCACTGAATTATTCCCAGAGTCACTGCATGTCACTGAATTTTTCCCAGAGTCACTGCATTTCACTGAATTATTCCCAGTCACTGCATGTCACTGAATTATTCCCAGAGTCACTGCATGTCACTGAATTATTCCCAGAGTCACTGCATTTCACTGAATTATTCCCAGAGTCACTGCATTTCAGTGAATTATTCCCAGAGTGACTGCATTTCACTGAATTATTTCCAGAGTCACTGCATTTCACTGAATTATTCCCAGAGTCACTGCATGTCACTGAATTATTTCCAGAGTCACTGCATGTCACTGAATTATTCCCAGAGTCACTGCATGTCACTGAATTATTCCCAGAGTCACTGCATGTCACTGAATTATTCCCAGAGTCACTGCATTTCACTGAATTATTCCCAGTCACTGCATGTCACTGAATTATTCCCAGAGTCACTGCATGTCACTGAATTATTCCCAGAGTCACTGCATTTCACTGAATTATTTCCAGAGTCACTGCATTTCACTGAATTATTTCCAGAGTCACTGCAGTTCAGTGAATTATTCCCAGAGTCACTGCATTTCACTGAATTATTCCCAGAGTCACTGCATTTCAGTGAATTATTCCCAGAGTCACTGCATTTCACTGAATTATTCCCAGAATCACTGCATTTCACTGAATTATTCCCAGAGTCACTGCATGTCACTGAATTAATCCCAGAGTCACTGCATTTCACGGAATTATTTCCAGAGTCACTGCAGTTCAGTGAAATATTCCCAGAGTCACTGCATTTCACTGCATTATTTCCAGAGTCAATGCAGTTCAGTGAATTATTCCCAGAGTCACTGCATTTCACTGAATTATTTCCAGAGTCACTGCATTTCACTGAATTATGTCCAGAGTCACTGCATTTCACTGAATTATTCCCAGAGTCACTGCATTTCAGTGAATTATTCCCAGAGTCACTGCATTTCAGTGAATTATTCCCAGAGTGACTGCATTTCACTGAATTATTTCCAGAGTCACTGCATGTCACTGAATTATTTCCAGAGTCACTGCATTTCACTGAATTATTCCCAGAGTCACTGCATTTCACTGAATTATTCCCAGAATCACTGCATTTCACTGAATTATTCCCAGAGTCACTGCATGTCACTGAATTAATCCCAGAGTCACTGCATTTCACGGAATTATTTCCAGAGTCACTGCAGTTCAGTGAAATATTCCCAGAGTCACTGCATTTCACTGCATTATTTCCAGAGTCAATGCAGTTCAGTGAATTATTCCCAGAGTCACTGCATTTCACTGAATTATTTCCAGAGTCACTGCATTTCACTGAATTATGTCCAGAGTCACTGCATTTCACTGAATTATTCCCAGAGTCACTGCATTTCAGTGAATTATTCCCAGAGTCACTGCATTTCAGTGAATTATTCCCAGAGTGACTGCATTTCACTGAATTATTTCCAGAGTCACTGCATGTCACTGAATTATTTCCAGAGTCACTGCATTTCACTGAATTATTCCCAGAGTCACTGCATGTCACTGAATTATTCCCAGAGTCACTTCATTTCACTGAATTATGCCCAGAGTCACTGCATGTCACTGAATTATTCCCAGAGTCACTGCATTTCACTGAATTATTTCCAGAGTCACTGCAGTTCAGTGAATTATTCCCAGAGTCACTGCATTTCACTGAATTATTTCCAGAGTCACTGCATTTCACTGAATTATGTCCAGAGTCACTGCATTTCACTGAATTATTCCCAGAGTCACTGCATGTCACTGAATTATTCCCAGAGTCACTGCATGTCACTGAATTATTCCCAGAGTCACTGCATGTCACTGAATTATCCCAGAGTCACTGCATTTCACTGAATTATTTCCAGAGTCACTGCATTTCACTGAATTATTTCCAGAGTCACTGCAGTTCAGTGAATTATTCCCAGAGTCACTGCATTTCACTGAATTATTCCCAGAGTCACTGCATTTCACTGAATTATTCCCAGAATCACTGCATTTCACTGAATTATTCCCAGAGTCACTGCATGTCACTGAATTAATCCCAGAGTCACTGCATTTCACAGAATTATTTCCAAAGTCACTGCAGTTCAGTGAAATATTCCCAGAGTCACTGCATTTCACTGCATTATTTCCAGAGTCACTGCAGTTCAGTGAATTATTCCCAGAGTCACTGCATTTCACTGAATTATTTCCAGAGTCACTGCATTTCACTGAATTATGTCCAGAGTCACTGCATTTCACTGAATTATTCCCAGAGTCACTGCATTTCAGTGAATTATTCCCAGAGTCACTGCATTTCAGTGAATTATTCCCAGAGTGACTGCATTTCACTGAATTATTTCCAGAGTCACTGCATGTCACTGAATTATTTCCAGAGTCACTGCATGTCACTGAATTATTCCCAGAGTCACTGCATGTCACTGAATTATTCCCAGAGTCACTGCATGTCACTGAATTATTCCCAGAGTCACTGCATGTCACTGAATTATTCCCAGAGTCACTGCATGTCACTGAATTTTTCCCAGAGTCACTGCATTTCACTGAATTATTCCCAGTCACTGCATGTCACTGAATTATTCCCAGAGTCACTGCATGTCACTGAATTATTCCCAGAGTCACTGCATTTCACTGAATTATTCCCAGAGTCACTGCATTTCAGTGAATTATTCCCAGAGTGACTGCATTTCACTGAATTATTTCCAGAGTCACTGCATTTCACTGAATTATTCCCAGAGTCACTGCATGTCACTGAATTATTTCCAGAGTCACTGCATGTCACTGAATTATTCCCAGAGTCACTGCATGTCACTGAATTATTCCCAGAGTCACTGCATGTCACTGAATTATTCCCAGAGTCACTGCATTTCACTGAATTATTCCCAGTCACTGCATGTCACTGAATTATTCCCAGAGTCACTGCATGTCACTGAATTATTCCCAGAGTCACTGCATTTCACTGAATTATTTCCAGAGTCACTGCATTTCACTGAATTATTTCCAGAGTCACTGCAGATCAGTGAATTATTCCCAGAGTCACTGCATTTCACTGAATTATTCCCAGAGTCACTGCATTTCAGTGAATTATTCCCAGAGTCACTGCATTTCACTGAATTATTCCCAGAATCACTGCATTTCACTGAATTATTCCCAGAGTCACTGCATGTCACTGAATTAATCCCAGAGTCACTGCATTTCACGGAATTATTTCCAGAGTCACTGCAGTTCAGTGAAATATTCCCAGAGTCACTGCATTTCACTGCATTATTTCCAGAGTCAATGCAGTTCAGTGAATTATTCCCAGAGTCACTGCATTTCACTGAATTATTTCCAGAGTCACTGCATTTCACTGAATTATGTCCAGAGTCACTGCATTTCACTGAATTATTCCCAGAGTCACTGCATTTCAGTGAATTATTCCCAGAGTCACTGCATTTCAGTGAATTATTCCCAGAGTGACTGCATTTCACTGAATTATTTCCAGAGTCACTGCATGTCACTGAATTATTTCCAGAGTCACTGCATTTCACTGAATTATTCCCAGAGTCACTGCATGTCACTGAATTATTCCCAGAGTCACTGCATGTCACTGAATTATTCCCAGAGTCACTGCATTTCACTGAATTATTCCCAGAGTCACTGCATGTCACTGAATTATTCCCAGAGTCACTGCATGTCACTGAATTATTCCCAGAGTCACTGCATTTCACTGAATTATTCCCAGAGTCACTGCATGTCACTGAATTATTCCCAGAGTCACTGCATGTCACTGAATTATTCCCAGAGTCACTGCATGTCACTGAATTATTCCCAGAGTCACTGCATGTCACTGAATTATTCCCAGAGTCACTGCATGTCACTGAATTATTCCCAGAGTCACTGCATGTCACTGAATTATTCCCAGAGTCACTGCATGTCACTGAATTATTCCCAGAGTCACTGTATTTCACTGAATTATTCCCAGAGTCACTGCATTTCACTGAATTATTCCCAGAGTCACTGCATTTCACTGAATTATTTCCAGAGTCACTGCATGTCACTGAATTATTCCCAGAGTCACTGCATGTCACTGAATTATTCCCAGAGTCACTGCATGTCACTGAATTATTCCCAGAGTCACTGCATTTCACTGAATTATTCCCAGTCAGTGCATGTCACTGAATTATTCCCAGAGTCACTGCATTTCACTGAATTATTCCCAGAGTCACTGCATGTCACTGAATTATTCCCAGAGTCACTGCATGTCACTGAATTATTCCCAGAGTCACTGCATGTCACTGAATTATTCCCAGAGTCACTGCATTTCACTGAATTATTCCCAGAGTCACTGCATTTCACTGAATTATGTCCAGAGTCACTGCATTTCACTGAATTATTCCCAGAGTCACTGCATGTCACTGAATTATTCCCAGAGTCACTGCATGTCACTGAATTATTCCCAGAGTCACTGCATGTCACTGAATTATTCCCAGAGTCACTGCATTTCACTGAATTATTTCCAGAGTCACTGCATTTCACTGAATTATTTCCAGAGTCACTGCAGTTCAGTGAATTATTCCCAGAGTCACTGCATTTCACTGAATTATTCCCAGAGTCACTGCATTTCACTGAATTATTCCCAGAATCACTGCATTTCACTGAATTATTCCCAGAGTCACTGCATGTCACTGAATTATTCCCAGAGTCACTGCATGTCACTGAATTATTCCCAGAGTCACTGCATGTCACTGAATTATTCCCAGAGTCACTGCATGTCACTGAATTATTCCCAGAGTCACTGCATTTCACTGAATTATTCCCAGTCACTGCATGTCACTGAATTATTCCCAGAGTCACTGCATTTCACTGAATTATTCCCAGAGTCACTGCATGTCACTGAATTATTCCCAGAGTCACTGCATTTCACTGAATTATTCCCAGAGTCACTGCAGTTCAGTGAATTATTCCCAGAGTCACTGCATTTCACTGAATTATTTCCAGAGTCACTGCAGTTCAGTGAATTATTCCCAGAGTCACTGCATTTCACTGAATTATTTCCAGAGTAACTGCATTTCACTGAATTATGTCCAGAGTCACTGCATTTCACTGAATTATTTCCAGAGTCACTGCAGTTCAGTGAATTATTTCCAGAGTCACTGCATTTCACTGAGTTATTTCGAGTCACTGCATTTCACTGAATTATTTCCAGAGTCACTGCATGTCACTGAATTATTTCCAGAGTCACTGCATGTCACTGAATTATTCCCAGAGTCAATGCATTTCACTGAATTATTCCCAGAGTCACTGCATGTCACTGAATTATTCCCAGAGTCACTGCATGTCACTGAATTATTCCCAGTCACTGCATGCCACTGAATTATTCCCAGAGTCACTGCATTTCACTGAATTATTTCCAGAGTCACTGCATTTCACTGAATTATTTCCAGAGTCACTGCAGTTCAGTGAATTATTCCCAGAGTCACTGCATTTCACTGAATTATTCCCAGAGTCACTGCATTTCAGTGAATTATTCCCAGAGTCACTGCATTTCACTGAATTATTCCCAGAATCACTGCATTTCACTGAATTATTCCCAGAGTCACTGCATGTCACTGAATTATTCCCAGAGTCACTGCATGTCACTGAATTATTCCCAGAGTCACTGCATGTCGCTGAATTATTCCCAGAGTCACTGCATTTCACTGAATTATTCCCAGAGTCACTGCATGTCACTGAATTATTCCCAGAGTCACTGCATGTCACTGAATTATTCCCAGAGTCACTGCATTTCACTGAATTATTCCCAGAGTCACTGCATGTCACTGAATTATTCCCAGAGTCACTGCATGTCACTGAATTATTCCCAGAGTCACTGCATTTCACTGAATTATTCCCAGAGTCACTGCATTTCACTGAATTATTCCCAGAGTCACTGAATGTCACTGAATTATTCCCAGAGTCACTGCATGTCACTGAATTATTCCCAGAGTCACTGCATTTCACTGAATTATTCCCAGAGTCACTGAATGTCACTGAATTATTCCCAGAGTCACTGCATGTCACTGAATTATTCCCAGAGTCACTGCATGTCACTGAATTATTCCCAGAGTCACTGCATTTCACTGAATTATTCCCAGAGTCACTGCATGTCACTGAATTATTCCCAGAGTCACTGCATTTCACTGAATTATTCCCAGAGTCACTGCATGTCACTGAATTATTCCCAGAGTCACTGCATTTCACTGAATTATCCCCAGAGTCACTGCATGTCACTGAATTATCCCCAGAGTCACTGCATGTCACTGAATTATTCCCAGAGTCACTGCATGTCGCTGAATTATTCCCAGAGTCACTGCATTTCACTGAATTATTCCCAGAGTCACTGCATGTCACTGAATTATTCCCAGAGTCACTGCATGTCACTGAATTATTCCCAGAGTCACTGCATTTCACTGAATTATTCCCAGAGTCACTGCATGTCACTGAATTATTCCCAGAGTCACTGCATGTCACTGAATTATTCCCAGAGTCACTGCATTTCACTGAATTATTCCCAGAGTCACTGCATGTCACTGAATTATTCCCAGAGTCACTGCATGTCACTGAATTATCCCCAGAGTCACTGCATGTCACTGAATTATTCCCAGAGTCACTGCATGTCACTGAATTATTCCCAGAGTCACTGCATGTCGCTGAATTATTCCCAGAGTCACTGCATTTCACTGAATTATTCCCAGAGTCACTGCATGTCACTGAATTATTCCCAGAGTCACTGCATGTCACTGAATTATTCCCAGAGTCACTGCATTTCACTGAATTATTCCCAGAGTCACTGCATGTCACTGAATTATTCCCAGAGTCACTGCATGTCACTGAATTATTCCCAGAGTCACTGCATTTCACTGAATTATTCCCAGAGTCACTGAATGTCACTGAATTATTCCCAGAGTCACTGCATGTCACTGAATTATTCCCAGAGTCACTGCATTTCACTGAATTATTCCCAGAGTCACTGCATGTCACTGAAATATTCCCAGAGTCACTGCATTTCACTGAATTATTCCCAGAGTCACTGCATGTCACTGAATTATTCCCAGAGTCACTGCATTTCACTGAATTATCCCCAGAGTCACTGCATGTCACTGAATTATCCCCAGAGTCACTGCATGTCACTGAATTATTCCCAGAGTCACTGCATGTCGCTGAATTATTCCCAGAGTCACTGCATTTCACTGAATTATTCCCAGAGTCACTGCATGTCACTGAATTATTCCCAGAGTCACTGCATTTCACTGAATTATCCCCAGAGTCACTGCATGTCACTGAATTATCCCCAGAGTCACTGCATGTCACTGAATTATTCCCAGAGTCACTGCATGTCGCTGAATTATTCCCAGAGTCACTGCATGTCACTGAATTATTCCCAGAGTCACTGCATGTCACTGAATTATTCCCAGAGTCACTGCATTTCACTGAATTATTCCCAGAGTCACTGCATTTCACTGAATTATTTCCAGAGTCACTGCATGCCACTGAATTATTCCCAGAGTCACTGCATGTCACTGAATTATTCCCAGAGTCACTGCATGTCACTGAATTATTCCCAGAGTCACTGCATTTCACTGAATTATTCCCAGTCAGTGCATGTCACTGAATTATTCCCAGAGTCACTGCATGTCACTGAATTATTCCCAGTCACTGCATTTCATTGAATTATTCCCAGTCACTGCATTTCACTGAATTATTCCCAGAGTCACTGCATGTCACTGAATTATTCCCAGAGTCACTGCATGTCACAATTATTCCCAGAGTCACTGCAAGTCACTGAATTATTCCCAGAGTCACTGCATGTCACTGAATTATTCCCAGAGTAACTGCATTTCACTGAATTATTCCCAGAGTCACTGCATGTCACTGAATTATTCCCAGAGTCACTGCATTTCACTGAATTATTCCCAGAGTCACTGCATTTCACTGAATTATTCCCAGAGTCACTGAATGTCACTGAATTATTCCCAGAGTCACTG
This sequence comes from Anomaloglossus baeobatrachus, assembly GCF_048569485.1. Lineage (NCBI taxonomy): Eukaryota > Metazoa > Chordata > Amphibia > Anura > Aromobatidae > Anomaloglossus > Anomaloglossus baeobatrachus. Next base: position 58,953 of record NW_027442005.1, on the reverse strand, counting down.
CATTTCACTGAATTATTTCCAGAGTCACTGCATGTCACTGAATTATTCCCAGAGTAACTGCATGTCACTGAATTATTCCCAGAGTCACTTCATTTCACTGAATTATGCCCAGAGTCACTGCATGTCACTGAATTATTCCCAGAGTCACTGCATGTCACTGAATTATTCCGAGAGTCACTGCATGTCACTGAATTATTCCCAGAGTCACTGCATGTCACTGAATTATTCCCAGAGTCACTTCATTTCACTGAATTATGCCCAGAGTCACTGCATGTCACTGAATTATTCCCAGAGTCACTGCATTTCACTGAATTATTCCCAGAGTCACTGCATGTCACTGAATTATTCCGAGAGTCACTGCATGTCACTGAATTATTCCCAGAGTCACTGCATGTCACTGAATTATTCCCAGAGTCACTGCATGTCACTGAATTATTCCCAGAGTCACTGCATTTCACTGAATTATTCCCAGAGTCACTGCATTTCAGTGAATTATTCCCAAAGTCACTGCATTTCACTGAATTATTCCCAGAGTCACTGCATTTCACTGAATTATTCCCAGAATCACTGCATGTCACTGAATTATTCCCAGAGTCACTGCATTTCACTGAATTATTTCCAGAGTCACTGCAGTTCAGTGAATTATTCCCAGAGTCACTGCATTTCACTGAATTATTTCCAGAGTCACTGCAGTTCAGTGAATTATTCCCAGAGTCACTGCATTTCACTGAATTATTTCCAGAGTAACTGCATTTCACTGAATTATGTCCAGAGTCACTGCATTTCACTGAATTATTTCCAGAGTCACTGCAGTTCAGTGAATTATTCCCAGAGTCACTGCATTTCACTGAATTATTTCCAGAGTCACTGCATTTCACTGAATTATGTCCAGAGTCACTGCATTTCACTGAATTATTCCCAGAGTCACTGCATGTCACTGAATTATTCCCAGAGTCACTGCATGTCACTGAATTATTCCCAGAGTCACTGCATTTCACTGAATTATTTCCAGAGTCACTGCATTTCACTGAATTATTTCCAGAGTCACTGCAGTTCAGTGAATTATTCCCAGAGTCACTGCATTTCACTGAATTATTCCCAGAGTCACTGCATTTCAGTGAATTATTCCCAGAGTCACTGCATTTCACTGAATTATTCCCAGAATCACTGCATTTCACTGAATTATTCCCAGAGTCACTGCATGTCACTGAATTAATCCCAGAGTCACTGCATTTCACGGAATTATTTCCAAAGTCACTGCAGTTCAGTGAAATATTCCCAGAGTCACTGCATTTCACTGCATTATTTCCAGAGTCACTGCAGTTCAGTGAATTATTCCCAGAGTCACTGCATGTCACTGAATTATTCCCAGAGTCACTGCATTTCACTGAATTATTTCCAGAGTCACTGCAGTTCAGTGAATTATTCCCAGAGTCACTGCATTTCACTGAATTATTTCCAGAGTCACTGCAGTTCAGTGAATTATTCCCAGAGTCACTGCATTTCACTGATTTCCAGAGTAACTGCATTTCACTGAATTATGTCCAGAGTCACTGCATTTCACTGAATTATTTCCAGAGTCACTGCAGTTCAGTGAATTATTCCCAGAGTCACTGCATTTCACTGAATTATTTCCAGAGTCACTGCATTTCACTGAATTATGTCCAGAGTCACTGCATTTCACGGAATTATTCCCAGCGTCACTGCATGTCACTGAATTATTCCCAGAGTCACTGCATGTCACTGAATTATTCCCAGAGTCACTGCATGTCACTGAATTATTCCCAGAGTCACTGCATTTCACTGAATTATTTCCAGAGTCACTGCATTTCACTGAATTATTTCCAGAGTCACTGCAGTTCAGTGAATTATTCCCAGAGTCACTGCATTTCACTGAATTATTCCCAGAGTCACTGCATTTCAGTGAATTATTCCCAGAGTCACTGCATTTCACTGAATTATTCCCAGAATCACTGCATTTCACTGAATTATTCCCAGAGTCACTGCATGTCACTGAATTAATCCCAGAGTCACTGCATTTCACGGAATTATTTCCAAAGTCACTGCAGTTCAGTGAAATATTCCCAGAGGCACTGCATTTCACTGCATTATTTCCAGAGTCAATGCAGTTCAGTGAATTATTCCCAGAGTCACTGCATTTCACTGAATTATTTCCAGAGTCACTGCATTTCACTGAATTATGTCCAGAGTCACTGCATTTCACTGAATTATTCCCAGAGTCACTGCATTTCAGTGAATTATTCCCAGAGTCACTGCATTTCAGTGAATTATTCCCAGAGTGACTGCATTTCACTGAATTATTTCCAGAGTCACTGCATGTCACTGAATTATTTCCAGAGTCACTGCATGTCACTGAATTATTCCCAGAGTCACTGCATGTCACTGAATTATTCCCAGAGTCACTGCATGTCACTGAATTATTCCCAGAGTCATTGCATTTCACTGAATTATTCCCAGAGTCACTGCATTTCACTGAATTATTCCCAGAGTCACTGCATTTCACTGAATTATTCCCAGAGTCACTGCATTTCACGGAATTATTCCCAGAGTCACTGCATGTCACTGAATTATTCCCAGAGTCACTGCATTTCACTGAATTATTCCCAGAGTCACTGCATTTCACTGAATTATTCCCAGAGTCACTGCATGTCACTGAATTATTCCCAGAGTCACTGCATGTCACAATTATTCCCAGAGTCACTGCAAGTCACTGAATTATTCCCAGAGTCACTGCATGTCACTGAATTATTCCCAGAGTAACTGCATTTCACTGAATTATTCCCAGAGTCACTGCATGTCACTGAATTATTCCCAGAGTCACTGCATTTCACTGAATTATTCCCAGAGTCACTGCATTTCACTGAATTATTCCCAGAGTCACTGCATGTCACTGAATTATTCCCAGAGTCACTGCATTTAACTGAATTATTTCCAGAGTCACTGCATGTCACTGAATTATTCCCAGAGTAACTGCATGTCACTGAATTATTCCCAGAGTCACTTCATTTCACTGAATTATGCCCAGAGTCACTGCATGTCACTGAATTATTCCCAGAGTCACTGCATTTCACTGAATTATTTCCAGAGTCACTGCAGTTCAGTGAATTATTCCCAGAGTCACTGCATTTCACTGAATTATTTCCAGAGTCACTGCATTTCACTGAATTATGTCCAGAGTCACTGCATTTCACTGAATTATTCCCAGAGTCACTGCATGTCACTGAATTATTCCCAGAGTCACTGCATGTCACTGAATTATTCCCAGAGTCACTGCATGTCACTGAATTATCCCAGAGTCACTGCATTTCACTGAATTATTTCCAGAGTCACTGCATTTCACTGAATTATTTCCAGAGTCACTGCAGTTCAGTGAATTATTCCCAGAGTCACTGCATTTCACTGAATTATTCCCAGAGTCACTGCATTTCACTGAATTATTCCCAGAATCACTGCATTTCACTGAATTATTCCCAGAGTCACTGCATGTCGCTGAATTATTCCCAGAGTCACTGCATTTCACTGAATTATTCCCAGAGTCACTGCATGTCACTGAATTATTCCCAGAGTCACTGCATTTCACTGAATTATCCCCAGAGTCACTGCATGTCACTGAATTATCCCCAGAGTCACTGCATGTCACTGAATTATTCCCAGAGTCACTGCATGTCGCTGAATTATTCCCAGAGTCACTGCATGTCACTGAATTATTCCCAGAGTCACTGCATGTCACTGAATTATTCCCAGAGTCACTGCATTTCACTGAATTATTCCCAGAGTCACTGCATTTCACTGAATTATTTCCAGAGTCACTGCATGCCACTGAATTATTCCCAGAGTCACTGCATGTCACTGAATTATTCCCAGAGTCACTGCATGTCACTGAATTATTCCCAGAGTCACTGCATTTCACTGAATTATTCCCAGTCAGTGCATGTCACTGAATTATTCCCAGAGTCACTGCATGTCACTGAATTATTCCCAGTCACTGCATTTCATTGAATTATTCCCAGTCACTGCATTTCACTGAATTATTCCCAGAGTCACTGCATGTCACTGAATTATTCCCAGAGTCACTGCATGTCACAATTATTCCCAGAGTCACTGCAAGTCACTGAATTATTCCCAGAGTCACTGCATGTCACTGAATTATTCCCAGAGTAACTGCATTTCACTGAATTATTCCCAGAGTCACTGCATGTCACTGAATTATTCCCAGAGTCACTGCATTTCACTGAATTATTCCCAGAGTCACTGCATTTCACTGAATTATTCCCAGAGTCACTGAATGTCACTGAATTATTCCCAGAGTCACTGCATTTCACTGAATTATTTCCAGAGTCACTGCATGTCACTGAATTATTCCCAGAGTAACTGCATGTCACTGAATTATTCCCAGAGTCACTTCATTTCACTGAATTATGCCCAGAGTCACTGCATGTCACTGAATTATTCCCAGAGTCACTGCATGTCACTGAATTATTCCGAGAGTCACTGCATGTCACTGAATTATTCCCAGAGTCACTGCATGTCACTGAATTATTCCCAGAGTCACTTCATTTCACTGAATTATGCCCAGAGTCACTGCATGTCACTGAATTATTCCCAGAGTCACTGCATTTCACTGAATTATTCCCAGAGTCACTGCATGTCACTGAATTATTCCGAGAGTCACTGCATGTCACTGAATTATTCCCAGAGTCACTGCATGTCACTGAATTATTCCCAGAGTCACTGCATGTCACTGAATTATTCCCAGAGTCACTGCATTTCACTGAATTATTCCCAGAGTCACTGCATTTCAGTGAATTATTCCCAAAGTCACTGCATTTCACTGAATTATTCCCAGAGTCACTGCATTTCACTGAATTATTCCCAGAATCACTGCATGTCACTGAATTATTCCCAGAGTCACTGCATTTCACTGAATTATTTCCAGAGTCACTGCAGTTCAGTGAATTATTCCCAGAGTCACTGCATTTCACTGAATTATTTCCAGAGTCACTGCAGTTCAGTGAATTATTCCCAGAGTCACTGCATTTCACTGAATTATTTCCAGAGTAACTGCATTTCACTGAATTATGTCCAGAGTCACTGCATTTCACTGAATTATTTCCAGAGTCACTGCAGTTCAGTGAATTATTCCCAGAGTCACTGCATTTCACTGAATTATTTCCAGAGTCACTGCATTTCACTGAATTATGTCCAGAGTCACTGCATTTCACTGAATTATTCCCAGAGTCACTGCATGTCACTGAATTATTCCCAGAGTCACTGCATGTCACTGAATTATTCCCAGAGTCACTGCATTTCACTGAATTATTTCCAGAGTCACTGCATTTCACTGAATTATTTCCAGAGTCACTGCAGTTCAGTGAATTATTCCCAGAGTCACTGCATTTCACTGAATTATTCCCAGAGTCACTGCATTTCAGTGAATTATTCCCAGAGTCACTGCATTTCACTGAATTATTCCCAGAATCACTGCATTTCACTGAATTATTCCCAGAGTCACTGCATGTCACTGAATTAATCCCAGAGTCACTGCATTTCACGGAATTATTTCCAAAGTCACTGCAGTTCAGTGAAATATTCCCAGAGTCACTGCATTTCACTGCATTATTTCCAGAGTCACTGCAGTTCAGTGAATTATTCCCAGAGTCACTGCATGTCACTGAATTATTCCCAGAGTCACTGCATTTCACTGAATTATTTCCAGAGTCACTGCAGTTCAGTGAATTATTCCCAGAGTCACTGCATTTCACTGAATTATTTCCAGAGTCACTGCAGTTCAGTGAATTATTCCCAGAGTCACTGCATTTCACTGATTTCCAGAGTAACTGCATTTCACTGAATTATGTCCAGAGTCACTGCATTTCACTGAATTATTTCCAGAGTCACTGCAGTTCAGTGAATTATTCCCAGAGTCACTGCATTTCACTGAATTATTTCCAGAGTCACTGCATTTCACTGAATTATGTCCAGAGTCACTGCATTTCACGGAATTATTCCCAGCGTCACTGCATGTCACTGAATTATTCCCAGAGTCACTGCATGTCACTGAATTATTCCCAGAGTCACTGCATGTCACTGAATTATTCCCAGAGTCACTGCATTTCACTGAATTATTTCCAGAGTCACTGCATTTCACTGAATTATTTCCAGAGTCACTGCAGTTCAGTGAATTATTCCCAGAGTCACTGCATTTCACTGAATTATTCCCAGAGTCACTGCATTTCAGTGAATTATTCCCAGAGTCACTGCATTTCACTGAATTATTCCCAGAATCACTGCATTTCACTGAATTATTCCCAGAGTCACTGCATGTCACTGAATTAATCCCAGAGTCACTGCATTTCACGGAATTATTTCCAAAGTCACTGCAGTTCAGTGAAATATTCCCAGAGGCACTGCATTTCACTGCATTATTTCCAGAGTCAATGCAGTTCAGTGAATTATTCCCAGAGTCACTGCATTTCACTGAATTATTTCCAGAGTCACTGCATTTCACTGAATTATGTCCAGAGTCACTGCATTTCACTGAATTATTCCCAGAGTCACTGCATTTCAGTGAATTATTCCCAGAGTCACTGCATTTCAGTGAATTATTCCCAGAGTGACTGCATTTCACTGAATTATTTCCAGAGTCACTGCATGTCACTGAATTATTTCCAGAGTCACTGCATGTCACTGAATTATTCCCAGAGTCACTGCATGTCACTGAATTATTCCCAGAGTCACTGCATGTCACTGAATTATTCCCAGAGTCATTGCATTTCACTGAATTATTCCCAGAGTCACTGCATTTCACTGAATTATTCCCAGAGTCACTGCATTTCACTGAATTATTCCCAGAGTCACTGCATTTCACGGAATTATTCCCAGAGTCACTGCATGTCACTGAATTATTCCCAGAGTCACTGCATTTCACTGAATTATTCCCAGAGTCACTGCATTTCACTGAATTATTCCCAGAGTCACTGCATGTCACTGAATTATTCCCAGAGTCACTGCATGTCACAATTATTCCCAGAGTCACTGCAAGTCACTGAATTATTCCCAGAGTCACTGCATGTCACTGAATTATTCCCAGAGTAACTGCATTTCACTGAATTATTCCCAGAGTCACTGCATGTCACTGAATTATTCCCAGAGTCACTGCATTTCACTGAATTATTCCCAGAGTCACTGCATTTCACTGAATTATTCCCAGAGTCACTGCATGTCACTGAATTATTCCCAGAGTCACTGCATTTAACTGAATTATTTCCAGAGTCACTGCATGTCACTGAATTATTCCCAGAGTAACTGCATGTCACTGAATTATTCCCAGAGTCACTTCATTTCACTGAATTATGCCCAGAGTCACTGCATGTCACTGAATTATTCCCAGAGTCACTGCATTTCACTGAATTATTTCCAGAGTCACTGCAGTTCAGTGAATTATTCCCAGAGTCACTGCATTTCACTGAATTATTTCCAGAGTCACTGCATTTCACTGAATTATGTCCAGAGTCACTGCATTTCACTGAATTATTCCCAGAGTCACTGCATGTCACTGAATTATTCCCAGAGTCACTGCATGTCACTGAATTATTCCCAGAGTCACTGCATGTCACTGAATTATCCCAGAGTCACTGCATTTCACTGAATTATTTCCAGAGTCACTGCATTTCACTGAATTATTTCCAGAGTCACTGCAGTTCAGTGAATTATTCCCAGAGTCACTGCATTTCACTGAATTATTCCCAGAGTCACTGCATTTCACTGAATTATTCCCAGAATCACTGCATTTCACTGAATTATTCCCAGAGTCACTGCATGTCACTGAATTAATCCCAGAGTCACTGCATTTCACAGAATTATTTCCAAAGTCACTGCAGTTCAGTGAAATATTCCCAGAGTCACTGCATTTCACTGCATTATTTCCAGAGTCACTGCAGTTCAGTGAATTATTCCCAGAGTCACTGCATTTCACTGAATTATTTCCAGAGTCACTGCATTTCACTGAATTATGTCCAGAGTCACTGCATTTCACTGAATTATTCCCAGAGTCACTGCATTTCAGTGAATTATTCCCAGAGTCACTGCATTTCAGTGAATTATTCCCAGAGTGACTGCATTTCACTGAATTATTTCCAGAGTCACTGCATGTCACTGAATTATTTCCAGAGTCACTGCATGTCACTGAATTATTCCCAGAGTCACTGCATGTCACTGAATTATTCCCAGAGTCACTGCATGTCACTGAATTATTCCCAGAGTCACTGCATGTCACTGAATTATTCCCAGAGTCACTGCATGTCACTGAATTTTTCCCAGAGTCACTGCATTTCACTGAATTATTCCCAGTCACTGCATGTCACTGAATTATTCCCAGAGTCACTGCATGTCACTGAATTATTCCCAGAGTCACTGCATTTCACTGAATTATTCCCAGAGTCACTGCATTTCAGTGAATTATTCCCAGAGTGACTGCATTTCACTGAATTATTTCCAGAGTCACTGCATTTCACTGAATTATTCCCAGAGTCACTGCATGTCACTGAATTATTTCCAGAGTCACTGCATGTCACTGAATTATTCCCAGAGTCACTGCATGTCACTGAATTATTCCCAGAGTCACTGCATGTCACTGAATTATTCCCAGAGTCACTGCATTTCACTGAATTATTCCCAGTCACTGCATGTCACTGAATTATTCCCAGAGTCACTGCATGTCACTGAATTATTCCCAGAGTCACTGCATTTCACTGAATTATTTCCAGAGTCACTGCATTTCACTGAATTATTTCCAGAGTCACTGCAGTTCAGTGAATTATTCCCAGAGTCACTGCATTTCACTGAATTATTCCCAGAGTCACTGCATTTCAGTGAATTATTCCCAGAGTCACTGCATTTCACTGAATTATTCCCAGAATCACTGCATTTCACTGAATTATTCCCAGAGTCACTGCATGTCACTGAATTAATCCCAGAGTCACTGCATTTCACGGAATTATTTCCAGAGTCACTGCAGTTCAGTGAAATATTCCCAGAGTCACTGCATTTCACTGCATTATTTCCAGAGTCAATGCAGTTCAGTGAATTATTCCCAGAGTCACTGCATTTCACTGAATTATTTCCAGAGTCACTGCATTTCACTGAATTATGTCCAGAGTCACTGCATTTCACTGAATTATTCCCAGAGTCACTGCATTTCAGTGAATTATTCCCAGAGTCACTGCATTTCAGTGAATTATTCCCAGAGTGACTGCATTTCACTGAATTATTTCCAGAGTCACTGCATGTCACTGAATTATTTCCAGAGTCACTGCATTTCACTGAATTATTCCCAGAGTCACTGCATGTCACTGAATTATTCCCAGAGTCACTGCATGTCACTGAATTATTCCCAGAGTCACTGCATTTCACTGAATTATTCCCAGAGTCACTGCATGTCACTGAATTATTCCCAGAGTCACTGCATGTCACTGAATTATTCCCAGAGTCACTGCATTTCACTGAATTATTCCCAGAGTCACTGCATGTCACTGAATTATTCCCAGAGTCACTGCATGTCACTGAATTATTCCCAGAGTCACTGCATGTCACTGAATTATTCCCAGAGTCACTGCATGTCACTGAATTATTCCCAGAGTCACTGCATGTCACTGAATTATTCCCAGAGTCACTGCATGTCACTGAATTATTCCCAGAGTCACTGCATGTCACTGAATTATTCCCAGAGTCACTGTATTTCACTGAATTATTCCCAGAGTCACTGCATTTCACTGAATTATTCCCAGAGTCACTGCATTTCACTGAATTATTTCCAGAGTCACTGCATGTCACTGAATTATTCCCAGAGTCACTGCATGTCACTGAATTATTCCCAGAGTCACTGCATGTCACTGAATTATTCCCAGAGTCACTGCATTTCACTGAATTATTCCCAGTCAGTGCATGTCACTGAATTATTCCCAGAGTCACTGCATTTCACTGAATTATTCCCAGAGTCACTGCATGTCACTGAATTATTCCCAGAGTCACTGCATGTCACTGAATTATTCCCAGAGTCACTGCATGTCACTGAATTATTCCCAGAGTCACTGCATTTCACTGAATTATTCCCAGAGTCACTGCATTTCACTGAATTATGTCCAGAGTCACTGCATTTCACTGAATTATTCCCAGAGTCACTGCATGTCACTGAATTATTCCCAGAGTCACTGCATGTCACTGAATTATTCCCAGAGTCACTGCATGTCACTGAATTATTCCCAGAGTCACTGCATTTCACTGAATTATTTCCAGAGTCACTGCATTTCACTGAATTATTTCCAGAGTCACTGCAGTTCAGTGAATTATTCCCAGAGTCACTGCATTTCACTGAATTATTCCCAGAGTCACTGCATTTCACTGAATTATTCCCAGAATCACTGCATTTCACTGAATTATTCCCAGAGTCACTGCATGTCACTGAATTATTCCCAGAGTCACTGCATGTCACTGAATTATTCCCAGAGTCACTGCATGTCACTGAATTATTCCCAGAGTCACTGCATGTCACTGAATTATTCCCAGAGTCACTGCATTTCACTGAATTATTCCCAGTCACTGCATGTCACTGAATTATTCCCAGAGTCACTGCATTTCACTGAATTATTCCCAGAGTCACTGCATGTCACTGAATTATTCCCAGAGTCACTGCATTTCACTGAATTATTCCCAGAGTCACTGCAGTTCAGTGAATTATTCCCAGAGTCACTGCATTTCACTGAATTATTTCCAGAGTCACTGCAGTTCAGTGAATTATTCCCAGAGTCACTGCATTTCACTGAATTATTTCCAGAGTAACTGCATTTCACTGAATTATGTCCAGAGTCACTGCATTTCACTGAATTATTTCCAGAGTCACTGCAGTTCAGTGAATTATTTCCAGAGTCACTGCATTTCACTGAGTTATTTCGAGTCACTGCATTTCACTGAATTATTTCCAGAGTCACTGCATGTCACTGAATTATTTCCAGAGTCACTGCATGTCACTGAATTATTCCCAGAGTCAATGCATTTCACTGAATTATTCCCAGAGTCACTGCATGTCACTGAATTATTCCCAGAGTCACTGCATGTCACTGAATTATTCCCAGTCACTGCATGCCACTGAATTATTCCCAGAGTCACTGCATTTCACTGAATTATTTCCAGAGTCACTGCATTTCACTGAATTATTTCCAGAGTCACTGCAGTTCAGTGAATTATTCCCAGAGTCACTGCATTTCACTGAATTATTCCCAGAGTCACTGCATTTCAGTGAATTATTCCCAGAGTCACTGCATTTCACTGAATTATTCCCAGAATCACTGCATTTCACTGAATTATTCCCAGAGTCACTGCATGTCACTGAATTAATCCCAGAGTCACTGCATTTCACGGAATTATTTCCAGAGTCACTGCAGTTCAGTGAAATATTCCCAGAGTCACTGCATTTCACTGCATTATTTCCAGAGTCACTGCAGTTCAGTGAATTATGTCCAGAGTCACTGCATTTCACTGAATTATTCCCAGAGTCACTGCATTTCAGTGAATTATTCCCAGAGTCACTGCATTTCAGTGAATTATTCCCAGAGTCACTGCATTTCACTGAATTATTTCCAGAGTCACTGCATGTCACTGAATTATTTCCAGAGTCACTGCATGTCACTGAATTATTCCCAGAGTCACTGCATGTCACTGAATTATTTCCAGAGTCACTGCATGTCACTGAATTATTCCCAGAGTCACTGCATGTCACTGAATTATTTTGCCATCAATGTTCGATAAGTTTGTGACAAGAAAGTCACCGGCAGTAACAGATAGTAAAGCTCATCGCAGCGGCCAGTTTCTCCAGGCCTTAGTGGAAAACGTTCTGCAAGATTAGGAACGCAAAAAAGAGCAGGTTCTTGCCATTGTAACGGACAATGCTTCACACATAATTACAATTACACTGATGAGAGGAATGAACAGCAGCTAGAAGAGAATGTAGCATTCAGTGTGTGTGAGATGGAGCCGCAGCGCTGCTCATGTAACTGAGGAACACACAGATAATACAAAATGATACTTTAGGATGAGATGATCTTGTTTCCTATTCATCACATGCGCTGTGTTGTGCACACGCTGCAGCCGGCAATAAGAGAGAGTCTGCAAGAGGGACCCCGGTTTCACACATCCGGCTTTTTGCCGGTTTGGCAGATGCGGCGCACTCCAGTACAGTGTATACAGTACAGTGGCAGCGCGACAAACGCCGGTCACATGCTGTCATTAGAGCGGAGCGCGTGACCCGGAAGTTGCGGTGCTGCCACTATACTGTATCATACTATATTGGCGTGCGCCGCATCCGCCAAACCGGCAAAAAGCTGGATGTGTGAAACTGGGCGGACATGCTGGAAATCTAATTGAAAAAGTGAGGAAGTTGGTTATTGCCGCCAGAACCCCTAAAATTGATTCCATCTTGAAGAGACGTGCTGGGAAAGGGGCAATTGTCAATCAAGCCACTTGGTGAGGCAGCACTTATTTATTGACTGAGCGATTGCTTGAACTAAAATCGTTTCTTATAGATATGGAGAACCCTCAAGTAACATTAAATGAAGGTCATTGGACACAGGTGGCTGAATTGAAGGAATTGCTTAATCACCCATTTACCGTGACTAAAAAATTACAAGCTGAGGATTTAACGCCTGGCATTTTCATAAGGGAGTGGAAGAACTTGCTATTTTGCCTGTCCCAAAGAGGAGGTTTAATCGCAGATGGCATTTCTGCTTCAATGAAATGGAGAGAGACACAGCTATTGGAAAATAAAATTCTCCTGGCAGCTGTTTATGTGGACCCAAGTCATCATATACTGCTTGATGATCAACAGCTTACTAAAGGAAAAGAAGCTCTGACTGAGGTAGCAGTTAGGATGAGCGGCTACAGGACTGCCAGGCACAAGAGGACTGGGGCCTGACAGTGCTACTGCTGCCGTATCTTCAGCCTCATCAGATGAGGAGTTTAACTTTGACAAGTATTTGGTTGACATGGAGCAGGCAAAGCGTTGCCGCAAGGAAAAAGATTTCACTGCATCTCCTATAGCAGCAGATTGATTAGATTTCACTCCGTCTCCTATAGCAGCAGATTGACCAGATTTCACTCTGTCTCCTATAGCAGCAGATTGACCAGATGTCACTCCGTCTCCTATAGCAGCAGATTGACCAGATTTCACTCCGTCTCCTATAGCAGCAGATTGACCAGATTTCACTGCGTCTCCTATAGCAGCAGATTGACCAGATTTCACTCCGTCTCCTATAGCAGCAGATTGACCAGATGTCACTGCGTCTCCTATAGCAGCAGATTGACCAGATTTCACTCCGTCTCCTATAGCAGCAGATTGGCCAGATGTCACTGCGTCTCCTATAGCGGCAGATTGTCCAGATGTCACTGCGTCTCCTGTAGCAGCAGATTGGCCAGATGTCACTGCGTCTCCTATAGCAGCAGATTGACCAGATGTCACTGTGTCTCCTATAGCAGCAGATTGACCAGATGTCACTGCGTCACCTATAGCAGCAGAATGACCAGATGTCACTGCGTCTCCTATAGCAGCAGATTGGCCAGATGTCACTGCGTCTCCTGTAGCAGCAGATTGACCAGATGTCACTGCGTCTCCTATTGCAGCAGATTGGCCAGATGTCACTGCGTCTCCTATAGCAGCAGATTGACCAGATGTCACTGCGTCTCCTATAGCAGCAGATTGACCAGATGTCACTGCGTCTCCTATAGCAGCAGATTGACCAGATGTCACTGCGTCTCCTATAGCAGCAGATTGGCCAGATGTCACTGCGTCTCCTATAGCAGCAGATTGGCCAGATGTCACTGCGTCTCCTATAGCAGCAGATTGGCCAGATGTCACTGCGTCTCCTATAGCAGCAGATTGACCAGATGTCACTGCGTCTCCTATAGCAGCAGATTGGCCAGATGTCACTGCGTCTCCTATAGCAGCAGATTGGCCAGATGTCACTGCGTCTCCTATAGCAGCAGATTGGCCAGATGTCACTGCGTCTCCTATTGCAGCAGATTGGCCAGATGTCACTGCGTCTCCTATAGCAGCAGATTGACCAGATGTCACTGCGTCTCCTATAGCAGCAGATTGACCAGATGTCACTCCGTCTCCTATAGCAGCAGATTGACCAGATGTCACTGCGTCTCCTATAGCAGCAGATTGGCCAGATGTCACTGCGTCACCTATAGCAGCAGAATGACCAGATGTCACTGCGTCTCCTATAGCAGGAGAATGACCAGATGTCACTCCGTCTCCTATAGCAGCAGATTGTCCAGATGTCACTGCGTCTCCTATAGCATCAGATTGGCCAGATGTCACTGCGTCTCCTATAGCAGCAGATTGTCCAGATGTCACTGCGTCTCCTATAGCAGCAGATTGTCCAGATGTCACTGCGTCTCCTATAGCAGCAGATTGTCCAGATGTCACTGCGTCTCCTATAACAGCAGATTGTCCAGATGTCACTGCGTCTCCTATAGCAGCAGATTGTCCAGATGTCACTGCGTCTCCTATAGCAGCAGATTGGCCAGATGTCACTCCGTCTCCTATAGCAGCAGATTGACCAGATGTCACTGCGTCTCCTATAGCAGCAGATTGACCAGATGTCACTGCGTCTCCTATAGCAGCAGATTGGCCAGATGTCACTCCGTCTCCTATAGCAGCAGATTGACCAGATGTCACTGCGTCTCCTATAGCAGCAGATTGTCCAGATGTCACTGCGTCTCCTATAGCAGCAGATTGGCCAGATGTCACTGCGTCTCCTATAGCGGCAGATTGTCCAGATGTCACTGCGTCTCCTATAGCGGCAGATTGGCCAGATGTCACTGCGTCTCCTATAGCAGCAGATTGTCCAGATGTCACTCCGTCTCCTATAGCGGCAGATTGTCCAGATGTCACTGCGTCTCCTATAGCGGCAGATTGGCCAGATGTCACTGCGTCTCCTATAGCAGCAGATTGTCCAGATGTCACTCCGTCTCCTATAGCGGCAGATTGTCCAGATGTCACTGCGTCTCCTATAGCAGCAGATTGGCCAGATGTCACTGCGTCTCCTATAGCAGCAGATTGTCCAGATGTCACTCCGTCTCCTATAGCGGCAGATTGTCCAGATGTCACTGCGTCTCCTATAGCGGCAGATTGGCCAGATGTCACTGCGTCTCCTATAGCAGCAGATTGTCCAGATGTCACTCCGTCTCCTATAGCGGCAGATTGTCCAGATGTCACTGCGTCTCCTATAGCGGCAGATTGGCCAGATGTCACTGCGTCTCCTATAGCAGCAGATTGGCCAGATGTCACTGTGTCTCCTATAGCAGCAGATTGACCAGATGTCACTCCGTCTCCTATAGCAGCAGATTGGCCAGATGTCACTGCGTCTCCTATAGCGGCAGATTGGCCAGATGTCACTGCGTCTCCTATAGCAGCAGATTGTCCAGATGTCACTGCGTCTCCTATAGCAGCAGATTGTCCAGATGTCACTGCGTCTCCTATAGCAGCAGATTGTCCAGATGTCACTGCGTCTCCTATAGCGGCAGATTGGCCAGATGTCACTCCGTCTCCTATAGCAGCAGATTGGCCAGATGTCACTGCGTCTCCTATAGCGGCAGATTGGCCAGATGTCACTGCGTCTCCTATAGCAGCAGATTGTCCAGATGTCACTGCGTCTCCTATAGCAGCAGATTGTCCAGATGTCACTGCGTCTCCTATAGCAGCAGATTGTCCAGATGTCACTGCGTCTCCTATAGCGGCAGATTGGCCAGATGTCACTGCGTCTCCTATAGCGGCAGATTGTCCAGATGTCACTGCGTCTCCTATAGCGGCAGATTGGCCAGATGTCACTGCGTCTCCTATAGCGGCAGATTGGCCAGATGTCACTGCGTCTCCTATAGCAGCAGATTGTCCAGATGTCACTGCGCCTCCTATAGCAGCAGATTGTCCAGATTTCAGTAAAATGTTTCACTTGCTCTCAAATAATAGAAAAATTCAACCGTGCATCAAAACTGAGTGTGCACGAGGCCATTCCTTTACACCCGAAAATTGTTAGAGATGTTGGCATGTGGTTATGGCTTTCCTCCAGCCCAAGTTACTGTAGAGAGGTCGTTCTCCAGCCTTAACATTATGAGGTTAGATTTGAGGTCATCTGCGAAGGACGATCTGATGGAGGCAATTCTATAAAGGACGATCTGATGGAGGCAATTCTATTCTTACAACAAATTCATAGACTGCACAAATGGTATTTACTAGGTTTTTGTTGAAAACTGTTTTTTTGCCACTTATAGTGTTATATATAACACTATGTAATATATATATAACACTATGTAAGTGGCAAAAAACTGTTTTCAACATAAACATACTAAATAATAACATTTAGTATAATGCTTATATTTAAGTGAAAAATGTATTGTACAATGTGACCATCAGACATTTAATCATTGTTATGATACAATAATCAAGATATTTGGATAGAACATAAAATATATTGATTGGATACAACTTTACAACACAAAAAACTGTAATAAACTGTAAATATGTAATACACTATGTAATATATATATTATATATATTTATATATATATATACACACACAAGATATATATGTAATCTACTGTATATTACATAGTGTATTACATATTTACAATTTATTAGTTTTTTGTGTTCTAAAGTTGTATTCCAATAAATATAAATATCTATAAATATAATAAATATCTTAATTATTGTATCATAAAAATGATTAAATGTCTGATTATCACATACACATGTTCATGTATTACAATAAATTTTTCACTTAACTATAAGCAATATATGTAGGAGTCGGAGTCGGTGCAAGAGAAATGGAGGAGCCGGAGTTGAAGGTTTGGCTTACCGACTCCACAGCCCTGAGTGATACAATGTAAATAGTGATGAGCGAGCGCTCACCACAGCTCGTTACTCCACCGAGCATCCGAGTCTGAAAGTGATCACATTTCCCATTGATTTCTGTTATATTCAGTACTCAATCAGCGTCAGAGAAAACTGGTGCTCGACTGTGTAAGGAGCAGTGACGGTACTTGCTGAGGAGCCATTTAAAGATCTGAAGCCTCTGTCACTCCAGCTCTGTTCTACACCCAGCGTCACCGCCTTGTCTGACTGATGGCTTGTTTGCCTGAATTCACACAGCATAGAGGCAGTAAACTGGTAAAGGAAGGCTTATAGGTCATGCACTGCTCCTCTGGGAATTACAGCAGCTGGAGGCCACACACAGACTATCAGTGCATGCTGGGAGTTGTAGTCTCACCAGCTGGAGAGCCATTGATTGTAAACTAGAGCTTGAAGCCAATGAGCTGGGCCATCTTTGCTGTGTAAGCGGTAATAAAATATTCTCTTTCATTTCACAGCCGATCTGTGCCCTCTGCCTGCAGAACTTTGAAGAATTATGGAGGTGGTGAAAAGCATTTTTACAGTTGCAAAAACCATTTATGATCAGTGTGACCGGGCCGAGACCAACAAGAAGCGCTGCTACCGTCTGAAGAAGAGGATGGAGCTGCTGTTACTTCCGGTTGAGAAACTAAGAGATGATCCTGAGAAATCCAGAGAGCTGGAGAGGACCCTGTGTGATCTGCTGCTAAACCTGCAGAACGCGGAATGCTGGGTGAGCAAGTACTCGCAGAGCGGCTGGTGGAGGAAGATCCTGCGGGCGGGGGGCATACAGAACAAGTTCATGCACATCAGCGAGCAGATGAGTAACACCGCCCAGGTCCTGCAGGTCCTGATACAAGTAGAACTTAGAGAACAATATCTTAAACAATTTAATGATGAAAGTCTACGGAAGCAGAATCTAAAGGACATTGAAGAGGACACAAGAAATCTGATGTCTCTGCTGCAGAGTAAGTTCTCCAGAATACTGCTCACAGCTGAGGGTTTGTTGCATTGGTGTCCAGTCTGGACTGTGCATTGTAGCTCTGCAGTCCCCGAGCTCAGAGGATAGCCGGGACAGACTCGGGGTGTACGTGCAGCCATGTCCTCATATCTGAATGATGACCATTTGTTTCTTGCAGGGGAGATGACATCTGTGGGTGACAAGGTGGATGCAGGGATCCAGAGGATGCAGCAGATGAGTGAGTATTGCTGGCTCCGGGGTTACAGCAGTGGGCACTGTATGTAGGAATCATTCATCTCCTTGTTGACTTCATTGGCCTCCAACCTGTGGCTCTCCAGCAGCTGCACAACTCAACTTCCAGCATGCTGCCGAGTCTCAGGTTGGAGACCGATGTCACGCACAAAGCGATGATATCCGGCAGCAGGTACCACCACCAGGGGGCTCTTACTTTATGCTCACATAGGGGGGCGCTGCATGCTATGATGGGATGAGCGGATCCCTGGATGCGCAGGGTCGCCAAGACTTTAGTTAAAGTTCTGGTTTGGTACCTCGACTTGACCCAAACCCCATCTACAGCGTCGAAAAAGCATCTGACCCCTTCTGGATTTCTTATCCTTTTGTTTGTTTGTGACACGTAAATGTTTCCTATCAAATAAAATGTAAATATTTGAGAAAGAAAACACAAGTAACAAATAATGCAGTTTATAAAAGAAGGACTTTATTTATTAAGGGAAAGAGAACTCCAAACAGACAGCCCCTGCATGAAAAAGTGATTGTCCCCTGAACCTAATAACTGAATGGGCCGCCCTTAGCAGCTATATCTGCAATCAAGCGTGTGCGATAACCGGCAATTAGTCTTTTACTTTGGAGGAATTTTGGCCGCCAATCTTTGCAGAATTGTTGTGATTCAGCCACATCGGAGGTTTCTGGGCATCAGCGGCCTTCTTAAGGTCCGGCCACAGCATCTCCACCATATTAAGATTTGGACTTTGACTAGGCCGCTCCAAAGTCTTCATTTCGCTTTTCTTAAGCCTTTCAGAGGTGGACTTTCTGGTGTGCTTTGAACCATTGTCCGGCTGCAGAACCCAAGTGCGCTGCAGTTTGGAGGTCAGGAACAGGTGGCCGGACATTCTCCTTCAGGACTGTTTGGTAGACAGCAGAATTCATGGCTCCATTTACCAGAAGTCTTCCAGGTCCTGAAGCAGCAAAACCATCCCAGACCATCACACTACTTCCACCATACTTTACTGTTGGTATGTGAGGTAAATCCGGAGATATGACGATAAATCATGATATTCAAGTATGTCAGGAAGCTCTCTCCTGGTGTCACCCCCCCTTTCCTTCACACAACTGGTTTAGCAACAAATCCCATGGCCATGTCCTGTGATATGGAAATTAGGTGGCTTAGGGACAATGGACACAGGATGACTCCCTGCCGTGACCCTGTAGTGGGGGCTGCTAGCTAGTTAGCAAGGCTATGGAAATAGCCAGACAGAACGACTCCAGTAAAAAATGGTTCATATCTCGCAAGCCATATTTCCGATAAATATGGCAACCATAAAAATGGTGTCTCCGCATGCGGACGATGCCGGCACACCCTTTTTATGGGAGCAGGACATTGGGAAATGCCCCAGGCGTGATATCAGCCAATGGGGAACTGGCAGACAGGTCATGAGTCCCCTCGTTCTGTGGCTAAATTCATAACTATCACAATGAGAGCATTGGCGTCCGCCTACGACGCTCCCAGGCAAAGTTATGGCCATATTCCATGTTGTGGATTGTCCATAACTCAAGCCAGGGGTGGAGCAGTGCTCCCTCTGAGGTCACTAAGGTAGGAGGGGACCTGGATTTGCCCAGGTTGATAACCCTACTTCGGCCATTTTCCAGCGTTCTTTTCGCTGGGGGCACGTGTAGGAAACATCTGTGGGAAGGATCCTAGAAACCTGGGTACAGCGCCCCCCTGTGGCCAGACGCACAAGGTAACTGATCGAATTGCATACCTGTTTGTAAACCATGCTTTATCTGTAACTGTACTCTGACCTATGTATATTCTGTAGATTCCCTATTGTATATATTGTAGTTTCTAGTGTGCTTTAGGCTGATTAAATTATATAATTAATCTTGGGCTGTTCTGTTATCTCGATCTTGAATCCCACGTCTGTGTGTTCGGCTAATAGTTACCGTGAAGCGGTTGGTGGCAGCGAGTTGTGCCAAGGATTATTGTGGGGAGGCCAGTGAGATTCGGGGAGATTTTATATATTCCGCCCGCGGAGGGCGGGGGAATATATACCCTACTCTCACCGGGGACCCTTCAATAATCGGCATAAGTAGTATAGCGGCCTCCTTGCTTATTGTCGGGCAATTCCATAATTGGCCTGACTATAAGAGGGGCGCTAGAGAGCGCGTCACGTGCTCTGTCTGTCGGTCGGGAGGTATAAAGGAGGGGTGACCCCCACTTGTTACCCCCCGATTGTGACGTACTGGTAGCCAGCGCGGGGGATTTCTGAGTGACCCCCCCGGTGGTTTGTGACATATTGGTGGCATAGCGGTGGGATCGAGATAATAGTGTGTGTGAGTGTGAGACCCATACTCCCAGACACTAAAGACTGCCTGCAGCAGCTGTGGCTGCTGGGGTCTTCAGACTAGCTCAACACTAGAGTGTCAGAGTGCAGATACTGTAAGGTGTGTGGAGGCATCAGGTGTCAGTTCTGTGTCAGTGACCAAAAGTCTGCAAGAATGGCTGATGGCACCAGGAGCAGAGCTATGCAACTGGCCAATGCTAAGGCAGGAGCCGAAGAGAGGGAGGACGGTGCTGTGGACAGCAATGAGGAGGTTGCCCACGAGTCCTCCAGGAGCTCGACGCCAGAAAACCGTTCTGCCGAGGACATTGCGCAACCTGGCACTGCTGGACAAGATGAGGAGGAGCTCACCCAAGGTTCCTCAACGAGCCAGATGCCAGCCCTCCGCTCTGAAAGGGACAGTGAATCGCCTAGCTCTGCAGCGTGCCGCAGATCACCACGTGCCATTCCACCGAGCCTGGGAGGCTCGGATAGCCTTCTTCAAATGGCTATGGCCCTTCTCCAGGCTGGAGACCAGAAGGGCTACAAGGAACTCCTGGCAGAGCGCAGGGCAGAGCGGCAGGCAGCGCGTGACGCTGAGGCTGCGGAGCGGCACGCAGAGCGTGAGGCTGCGGAGCGAGAGCGGCAGGCAGCGCGTGAAGAGCGAGAGCGACAGGCAGACCGTGACTACCAGCTGCAGCTAGCTCAGCTCCGGCCCTCATCAGCCACATGTGACCTTCGAGACACCAAACTTCCAAAGGTCCGTGTTGAGGACTTCCCAGTGCTGGAGAAGGATGGAGACTTGGACTCTTTCTTGACTGCTTTTGAACGGACTTGCTTGCAGCACCATCTGGACAAGGACCAGTGGGCCAAATACCTGACCCCCCGTTTAAGGGGTAAGGCCCTGGATATCCTTGGGGACTTGCCTGCTGAGGCAGATCAGGGCTACGACACCATCAAGCGGGCCCTGATCCAACAGTACAACCTCACTCCAGAGTCCTACCGCAAGAAGTTCCGGAGCCTACAGAAGGGACCAAAGGACTCCTGGGCTGACCACCGGCGGGCACTTGCCCGAGCTGCCGACCACTGGACCCAAGGCCTGCAGCTTTCCACCGGACCGGAGATCCTGGACTTGTTCATCACGGAGCAACTCTTGTGGAACTGCCCTGAGGATCTCCGCCAGTTCATCCGAGACCAGAAGCCAAAGGGGTCCACGGCTACAGCTGCCCTTGCCGATGACTACACCAACAACCGGGCCCCTGAGGCCAGGAGAGCGGCCACCAGCAGCACCTGGAGAGGGGGTAAGATGAATTCTGCGACTGCCCCACCTGCCCCTAGACTGCAGGGGGTGTCCCCCTCAACTCCCCTCTCCAGGCCCGTGGCGGAACCAAGACGGTGCCACCAGTGCAACCTACCTGGACACTTCAAGGCCATGTGCCCTCAGCGTCCCAAGGCCCCGGCTCCGTCCCCGTCCCAAGGGCCGCCCAAGGTGTATTGTGTGGGTGGGGGTGGTGGTAGGTCCCTGGACAGCTTCCAACCTGTCACCGTCGGCCGGTCTGTGACCATAGGACTGCGAGACAGCGCCTCGGAGGTGACTCTGGTGCGGCCTGAGATGGTGTCCCCCCAAGACTTGATCCCTGGAAAAACCCTCGCTGTCTCCGGGATTGGAGGCACTGACCCGGCGCTGCCTGTTGCTGACATTTATGTGGACTGGGGCGCAGGGCGGGGGGTGAGGGAGGTGGGGGTAACTGATCGGATCCCTGCAAACGTGCTACTTGGGACAGATTTGGGGCAGATAACCTCCCAGTTTGGGCCCCAACCAAGGGCTGAACCTTCAGCCCGTACTGACATGACTCCTAACAATGTTAATGTGTTATCTATGAATGATGTAAGGGAGGAGGGAGTGAACTCTGATATTTCTGCTTGCACAGACACCATAGACACACACGCAGCTGCAGCTGTGACAGGAGGGGAGGGGGTCAGAGAAAGGTGTGACAATGCCTCTACAAGTAACCAGCCTGTGAGCTGGGATCTGTTGCCCTCTGCAGGGATAAGCAGAGAGCAGGGTGCTGCAGGGGGAGGACCAGTGTGTGGGGTGGGGGCTACCACAGCAAATGTGGGGTCCCCAGAGATTTCACAGCGGGGTTCTGTTGCTGCAGGAGGGGAACAGGCAGGTGAGATTGGGGCCGGTCCAGGAGCGGAAGTGCTCCCAGGTAAGATCTCGGTGCATGGTTCCCCCACAACCGGGGTGTCAGGAAGCCAGGTAGGTCTGCCTGAACCGGCGACTTGGTCAGGAACGGAGGAGGAGCAGGCACGACCCACGGTCGCAGCGGCTGTGGCCGCTGTCACCCGCAGTGGGAGTGCTGGAAGCCAAGGGGCCTCCCGGAGGTCCGATAGCTCTTCCCCTTCTGACCAAGTGGCAGCCGAGTCAGGTGGAGGCCAGGACACAGGTCCCGGGGTACTGACTGAAGATGTGACAGTCTCGTCGATTCTGGCCACATCTAGTCAGGGGTTTCAGGCAGTGTTAGAAGCTGACGACAGCCTGAAAGCTCTTAAGGAGCAGGCGGCACAGCCTCCCTCGGACTCGGACCCGGAGCGAGTGGTCTGGGACCAAGGACGGCTGTACCGGGCCACGGTCCAGCAGGGTTCACCGGAGGCGTGGCCCAGGGACCGACAGTTGGTGGTACCCTATCCGTTCCGGACGGAGTTGTTGCGGATCGCACATGAGATTCCGATGGCCGGACACCTAGGGATCGCTAAGACCAAGGCCAGGTTAAACCAGCATTTCTACTGGCCAAAAATGGGGGCCGATGTGGCTGCCTACTGCCGTTCGTGTGAAACCTGTCAGAGAGTGGGGAAGGCGGGGCCACGCCCCAAAGCCCCACTGGTATCTCTGCCAATCATCGATGAGCCTTTCAGGAGGGTGGCTGTGGATCTGGTCGGCCCGCTGGCCATCCCCAGCAGCTCCAGGAAACGCTTCATACTGACGGTAGTGGACTATGCCACCCGGTACCCAGAAGCAGTGGCCTTGTCGTCCATTCGGGCTGACAAGGTGGCCACCGCATTGCTGGAGATTTTCTCCCGAGTGGGTTTTCCCCAGGAAATGCTCACTGACCGGGGGACCCAATTCATGTCCCAGCTGATGGAGGCCCTCTGTAAGCAAGTCCAGGTGCGACATCTGGTGGCCAGCCCGTACCATCCACAGACTAATGGCCTGTGCGAGCGGTTCAATGGCACCTTAAAGCAGATGCTTAAGATGTTGGTCGACTCCCATGGGCGTGACTGGGAGCGGTATCTCCCACACCTGTTATTTGCTTACCGGGAGGTTCCACAGGCCTCAACAGGATTCTCACCGTTTGAGCTCCTGTACGGGCGACGTGTGCGGGGCCCCCTGGCTCTGGTGAAAGAGGCTTGGGAAGGGGATTTGGCCACCCCTGGAGTGTCGGTTATCGAGTATGTCATGCGCTTCCGGGACAAAATGCAGGCCTTGACGCAACTGGTACACGACAATATGGCTCAAGCCCAGGCCGATCAGAAGCGTTGGTACGACCAGAACGCTTGTGAGAGGACCTACCAAGTGGGTCAAAAGGTGTGGGTACTGGTCCCCGTACCACAGGACAAGCTTCAGGCAGCCTGGGAAGGCCCATACCTCGTGTACCAGCAGCTCAACCCTGTAACGTACCTGGTCACCCTGGACCCTGCCCGTGGAAGGCGGAAGCCCTTCCATGTGAACATGATGAAGGCACATCATGAGCGGGAGGCATGTGCGCTCCCCGTGTGCAACCTGCCCGAGGAGGGAGAAGCGGAAACCCTCTTGGATATGCTAGCCCAGGTTAGGGCAGGCGGATCCATTGAGGATGTGGAGGTTGGCCACCAGCTCTTGGAGGACCAACGGTCCCAGCTGTGGGCCACCCTACACCCCTTCCGGGGGTTGTTTACCAACCAGCCCGGAAGGACTGACTTGGCTGTCCATCACGTGGACACTGGGGATCATCCCCCGATCCGGCGTTCAGCATATCGGGTCTCCCTGGAGGTGCAGCAACACATGCGCCAGGAGATTGACGAGATGCTGAAGCTGGGGGTGATCCAGGCATCCAACAGCGCTTGGGCCTCGCCTGTAGTCCTCGTCCCTAAGAAGGACCGAACCACTCGGTTCTGCGTGGACTACAGGGGGCTCAATGCTGTCACGGTCGCCGATGCGTACCCAATGCCACGCATCGATGACCTGCTCGATCAGTTGGCCGGGGCTCAGTACCTGACCATCATGGATCTGAGCCGGGGATATTGGCAGATCCCCCTGACTCGCAAGGCCAGGGAACGCTCTGCCTTTATTACCCCATTTGGACTGTACGAGTCCACGGTGATGCCATTCGGGATGAGGAATGCCCCTGCCACTTTCCAGCGGATGGTCAACACCCTGCTCAAGGGACTTGAAGGGTACGCGGCCGCGTACCTGGATGACATTGCCGTCTTCAGTCCCACCTGGGAAGATCACCTAGAGCATCTAGCACAGGTGCTCAGGCGGGTCCACCGGGCAGGTTTGACCATCAAGCCGGGCAAGTGTCAGCTGGCCATGAGCGAGGTCCAGTACCTCGGTCACCGGGTAGGCGGGAGAACACTGAAGCCCGAGCCTGAGAAAGTGGAGGCCATCGCATCCTGGCCCACCCCCAGGACCAAGAAGCAGGTGATGTCCTTCTTGGGGACCGCTGGGTACTATAGGAGGTTTGTTCCACGCTATAGTAGCCTGGCAAAGCCCTTGACGGACCTCACCAAGAAGAAGCTGCCCTCTGCAGTCGATTGGACAATGGACTGCGAGACAGCCTTCCGGGCCCTAAAGGACGCCCTGTCCAGCCCGCCCGTGCTACAGGCAGCCGACTTCACGCGGCCGTTTGTAGTGCAGACCGACGCCAGTGACTTCGGCCTCGGTGCGGTGCTCAGCCAGGTGGACTCTGCGAGCCAAGAGCACCCAGTCTTGTACCTGAGCCGGAAGCTGTTACCGAGGGAAGTGGCCTATTCCACAATGGAGAAGGAGTGCCTGGCCATAGTGTGGGCCCTGCAGCGTCTGCAACCCTATCTATACGGGCGCCACTTCATCGTGGAGACGGACCACAATCCCCTCAGCTGGTTGCACACCGTCTCTGGGACGAATGGGCGATTGTTGCGATGGAGCCTTGCGCTCCAGCAATACAACTTCACCATTCGCCACAAAAGGGGCCGTGACCACGGTAACGCAGACGGGCTGTCCCGACAAGGAGAGGTCGCGGACGGGCGCACGGGGGAACACCGGAGTGTGCTGCCCCCTAGCGCCCTCAAAAGGGGGGAGGTGTGAGGTAAATCCGGAGATATGACGATAAATCATGATATTCAAGTATGTCAGGAAGCTCTCTCCTGGTGTCACCCCCCCTTTCCTTCACACAACTGGTTTAGCAACAAATCCCATGGCCATGTCCTGTGATATGGAAATTAGGTGGCTTAGGGACAATGGACACAGGATGACTCCCTGCCGTGACCCTGTAGTGGGGGCTGCTAGCTAGTTAGCAAGGCTATGGAAATAGCCAGACAGAACGACTCCAGTAAAAAATGGTTCATATCTCGCAAGCCATATTTCCGATAAATATGGCAACCATAAAAATGGTGTCTCCGCATGCGGACGATGCCGGCACACCCTTTTTATGGGAGCAGGACATTGGGAAATGCCCCAGGCGTGATATCAGCCAATGGGGAACTGGCAGACAGGTCATGAGTCCCCTCGTTCTGTGGCTAAATTCATAACTATCACAATGAGAGCATTGGCGTCCGCCTACGACGCTCCCAGGCAAAGTTATGGCCCATATTCCATGTTGTGGATTGTCCATAACTCAAGCCAGGGGTGGAGCAGTGCTCCCTCTGAGGTCACTAAGGTAGGAGGGGACCTGGATTTGCCCAGGTTGATAACCCTACTTCGGCCATTTTCCAGCGTTCTTTTCGCTGGGGGCACGTGTAGGAAACATCTGTGGGAAGGATCCTAGAAACCTGGGTACAGCGCCCCCCTGTGGCCAGACGCACAAGGTAACTGATCGAATTGCATACCTGTTTGTAAACCATGCTTTATCTGTAACTGTACTCTGACATGTATATTCTGTAGATTCCCTATTGTATATATTGTAGTTCTAGTGTGCTTTAGGCTGATTAAATTATATAATTAATCTTGGGCTGTTCTGTTATCTCGATCTTGAATCCCACGTCTGTGTGTTCGGCTAATAGTTACCGTGAAGCGGTTGGTGGCAGCGAGTTGTGCCAAGGATTATTGTGGGGAGGCCAGTGAGATTCGGGGAGATTTTATATATTCCGCCCGCGGAGGGCGGGGGAATATATACCCTACTCTCACCGGGGACCCTTCAATAATCGGCATAAGTAGTATAGCGGCCTCCTTGCTTATTGTCAGGCAATTCCATAATTGGCCTGACTATAAGAGGGGCGCTAGAGAGCGCGTCACGTGCTCTGTCTGTCGGTCGGGAGGTATAAAGGAGGGGTGACCCCCACTTGTTACCCCCCGATTGTGACGTACTGGTAGCCAGCGCGGGGGATTTCTGAGTGACCCCCCCGGTGGTTTGTGACAGTATGATGTTCCTTTCCTGAAATGCTGTTTTACTCCTACACCGGATGTAATGCGATATACACCTTCCAAAAACTTCAACTTTTGTCTCCTCAGTCCACAGAGTATTCTCCCAAAAGTCTTGGGGATCATTAAAATGTTTTTTTCGCAAAACTGAGACGAGCCTTTATGTTCTTGTTTTTCAGCAGTGGTATTTGTCTTGAAGCTCGGCCATGCCGGCTATTTTTTCCCAGTCTCTTTTTTATGGTGGAGTCATGAATGTGGAGACACGGGGGTCAGTGGGTGCTCTCTTCCACTGGCTTGGCTGTTTTTAGAAAGACCGCATGGACCAGGAATCATCCCAACTGAACGCCCGAACTCCTTCCCCCATGGGCAGAACACTACAGACAACACAGGGTGCGGGAACCCCAATAATTAGACTTTATTGGTCACCAACAGTCAGAGTCATAACCCAAAACCATGCAAATTACATGATGCAATAGGTGACAGAATCTCACCCTTCCACTGGCTTACCAGGGAGTAGAATATTTGTGCCTTCCGAGCTTCCACATACCCCAAATCAGCAGCACCCTGCTTTTGGCAGGCACCTACCGGGAACAGAATAGTGACAAGCTTAAACTAAAATATATAATGCCCATAGATATATACGGTAGATACATTGTTATTGATGGTGTCCCCAGAAAAAGACCTTGGAAAAATACAGAGGATTACAAGACATTAATTTCTTAGTCCATAATCAAAGACCCTACAAATCATCGTATTTAACAAAATTGTCTATGAAAATTCCCACACAGAAATTGGCTGAGATACATTTAAAAATCCCCCCACACCCCTAAAAACAAGGCAGTGTGACTGCAGAAGCAATAAACATGATGGCACCATAGAAAATTCCTGCACATCACATTTCTAATTCATTGGTGTGAAGGGTTAGGTGTCTGGAAAAATTAGCATACTGTATATTAACATAGAGGGTTGTTAAAGTGCAATACAAATACCAGTAGCATGAAATTCAAATCAAATCAATTAATTTGCTAACAGAGGACACTAACCCAGGGTGCCAAAAGTACATGTGCCTGCTGGCGAATCACAAAGCCCAGTGCCCCGACACGTGTTTCGTACACAGCTTGTTTGTATGGGTGTGGGGATAAGTTATTAATGTCTGGTAATCCAATGTATTTTTCTAAGAATAGTAACAAGTGTAGGAAGCTTCAAGAGCACAGCAAGGTCTGTAGCTAGATAACCGAATCGTCCCAACTTGGGTTTCTTCCAGCCGAATCCTAGAATCCTCGGCGGTGATCCGGCACAATATAATCCAGTTTCTGATCCCCTAGCCTGCGCCGAAGTGCCTAGACTGGGTAATGGACTTACAACTGGGGCCAAAACCCCTAGATTGCAGCCATGTAGCAAAAGAACAACCGGGTGACTCCAACAGTCACTTCTTCTCTCTCCCGGGCACTCATGCCAGAGAATGTGGTCTCACCAGATTGGTGGAATAAGGCTGTGCTCTAATTGGGTGGCATTTCCATGCACATAGGTAATTCTCCTGTATAATTCTCTTCTGAGTGAGGTAGACAGAGAGGCTGAGGGGTTTCACATTAACTTAGCAATACACAACCTCAGACAATGGACGGCTCCGATGAGTCCAGCGGAAAACAAGGATTTAAGCACGAGTTACCACACTAAAGGGACCCATGTCTGGCCAAATTAAGAACATTAACCCCCTGGCAGACTTTGAACAGGGCTGTGTCTTCACAATGAACACTGACCTTAGCTGAGGCAAGTAAGGTCTGCAGTTCATTGCATGTTGTTGTTACCTCTTTGATGAGTCGTCGCTGTGCTCTTGGGAGTAATTTTGGTCGGCCGGCCACTCCTGAGAAGGTTCATCACTGTTCCATGTTTTCTCCATTTGTGGATAATGGCTTGAGTCCCAAAGCTTTAAAAATGGCTTTATAACCTTTTCCAGATTAAGAGATATTACTTTGTTTCTCATTTGTTCCCGAATTTCTTTGGATCGCAGCATGATGTCTGGCTTTTGAGGATCTTTTGGTCTTCTTCACTTTGTCAGGCAGACCTTAAGTGAATTCTTGTTTGAGAAGAGGTGTGGCATTGAACAGGCGGGGGTGTGGATAGGGAAATAGAATTCAGCTTCCCAAAGATGTGATAAACCACAGGTAATTTATGTTTTATGGAGGGGGGGCAATCACTTTTTCAAACAGGACCCTGTAGGTTTGGATTCTTTGTCCTTTAATAATACTTACATTTCTTTCGGTTATCTTTGTCTAATATTTAAATTTGTTTGATCTGAAACATTTAAGTGTGACAAACATTCAAAAGAATAAGAAATCCAAAAGGGGTCACTTTTTCACACTCCCGAACTGTGCTGCTGTAAAATGGTCGTAGTAAGGGCTAGAGGCTGCAAAAGGAAGCAAAATGGGGGTAAGAGCAGGACAATTACCCTGCAAATGCATGTGGATAGGGAATAAATAAATCAAAACAAAATATACGTGGGGTCCCGCCTATTTTTGATTACCAGAGAAGGTAAGGCAGACAGCTGGGGGCTGGTATCAGGGTTAGAAGGTCCATGGTTATTTGGCTCTTTCCAGCCTACAACTAGCAGCCCACAGCTGCCCCAGATGCTTCAATTCTGGCGCTTTGCCCAGCTCTTCCCAATTGCCCTGGTGCGGTGTCAGCCCAGGGGTTACTAATGGAGAGGCATCTCTCAGACATCGCCAGTACTAACCTGGTAAGTGTAGACTTAAAGCACACACACAAAAAATAGTTTATTTGATTGAAGACTTCACCTTGCGCCCTCCGTCACCAATTTATTAATTAGAAAAATCCAGGAAGGCCGACGTAATCTAATCTAATCTAGTGGAGTAATGTCCCACAACGCCCATCAAATCCTATGGAGCTTCATTCTGAGAACGAGGTACCATAGGTCACTGCCTTGTGAGAAATTCTGGGTTGCTTAGAATGAAGCTCCATAGGATTTGATGGGCGTCGTAGGACATTACACTATTAGATTATGTTGGAACTTTTTAATATTAATGAATTGGTGAACGAGAGCGTGGGGGAGTCTTTATTCAAATAAACTTTTTTTTTCGTGTGTGTTTTAACTCTATGCTTGCTAGGTTAGTAGTGATAGACATGCTTGATGCCAGCTGTAAATTCACAGCTGACATCAACCCCACAAGTATTAACCTGATTGGCATCACACCAAGGCAATCGGGAAGAGCCAGGTACCGCACCAGAGTTGGAGCATCTAATTGATGCGAATCTTCTGGGGTGGCTGTGGGCTGCTAATTTTAGGCGGGGAAGGGCCTAATAATCATGGGAAGTTTGTGTAAGAGTCCCGGATGCTAGGAGTCCGGTAAGAAGCCTGAACTTTACAGTTTAAGTTCGCTCATCCCTTTAGGCCAGGTTTATTTTCATCACATTAGTAAATTTGGTGTCTTCCGCAGTACAAGCCGAGATTGCCCGACAGTGGGATATAAAGGAGATTCAAGGTACTGATCTGAGGCGGATAGATTTGCTGGAAATCCCCGGCGAGGTGATGACCGACAGCCACAGTCTGTACTTGGGGGAATATCACAAGAGCCGAGTGATGATCAAAGTCTTAAAGGGAGAGGTGAACAGAAACAATGAGTAAGTTCCCAGGCGGAGAAGCCGTGAGACTCTTAGGTCATCAGGGATCATGTCATAGATCTGTGCATCTTCTATCTCCAGCTACGTAAGAGAAACCTTCCAGTCCGAATGCAAAACCATGAAGAAATACGAAAGCCCAAACATCTTACGTCTGTACGGCATCTGCATCGATAACTCCGGTGAGCAGTGGTGCAAGCTTCACGCTGATCTCCTCTCCTCCTGTCCCAGCTCCTCCAGGCTCGGGCACTGTCTGCTCCTCAACTCTATCCTTAGGCATACATTTCCACCAAACCTCAAACTACAACCGTCCAACAAAATGTAGACAAGCAAAACTAGAAACTCAGCAGAGTATAATAAACAACCACACAAAGATAGAAAAATGTGAAAATGATCAGTGTGGCTTCAGTAACACGTGCGGTATGAGAAGAGTCACCCATGTACGATAGGACGGTAATAATCACACACGTCTGACATAGTAATAGTGGCGGTATGACGTGGATGGTTATAAGACGTAGTGGAAGGCTCAGTCTTTATCCCTCCTCTCTCTCGGCCTCCTCTGCCTTCTCTCTTCCTTACTGTTCTGTTCCCGCTTCCGGAGCTCACTGTCGTCTCCTCTGGTCCAGGCAGAGAGCCCCGCTACTCTCTTGTGACGGAATACTGTGAAAAAGGGACCCTGAGAGAGGTGCTGAAACAAGAGAAGGAGCTGTCATGGGAGTGCCGCGTCCAAATGTCTCTAGATGCAGCCAGAGCCTTGTACCGGTGCTGTATCTGATCAGTCGGGGCCTTGTGCCCGGGCGTGCTTCCCGGGAGATGGTGTGCAGGCCTCCTGCACATAGTAATCACATTCTGACACTTTGTATCCACAGGTTACATCAGACGGAGGTGAAGGCCATTCTTCACGGGAGTCTGAGCAGCTCCCGACTCCTGGTGGACGGGACGTACTGTGTAAAGGTAAAGGACAGCTGCGATTACATTGCCCCTGTCGTCTGGTCAGTGCGGCTGATGAAGGCCCCACACATAGGAGTGAATGCCGTCTGGTCAGTGCGGCTGATGAAGGCCCCACACATAGGAGTGAATGTCGTCTGGTCAGTGCGGCTGATGAAGGCCCCACACATAGGAGTGAATGCCGTCTGGTCAGTGCAGCTGATGAAGGCCTCACACATAGGAGTGATTGCCGTCTGGTCAGTGCGGCTGATGAAGGCCCCACATATAGGAGTGAATGTCGTCTGGTCAGTGCGGCTGATGAAGCCCCACACATAGGAGTAAATGTCGTCTGGTCAGTGCGGCTGACGAAGCCCCACACATAGGAGTGAATGTCGTCTGGTCAGTGCGGCTGATGAAGGCCCCACACATAGGAGTGAATGCCGTCTGGTCAGTGCGGCTGATGAAGCCCCCACACATAGGAGTGAATGCCGTCTGGTCAGTGCGGCTGATGAAGCCCCCACACATAGGAGTGAATGCCGTCTGGTCAGTGCGGCTGATGGAGGCCCCACACATAGGAGTGAATGCCGTCTGGTCAGTGCGGCTGATGAAGCCCCACACATAGGAGTGAATGCCGTCTGGTCAGTGCGGCTGATGAAGCCCCACACATAGGAGTGAATGCCGTCTGGTCAGTGCGGCTGATGAAGCCCCACACATAGGAGTGAATGTCGTCTGGTCAGTGCGGCTGATGAAGCCCCACACATAGGAGTGAATGCCGTCTGGTCAGTGCGGCTGATGAAGGCCCCACACATAGGAGTGAATGCCGTCTGGTCAGTGCGGCTGATGAAGGCCCCACATATAGGAGTGAATGTCGTCTGGTCAGTGCGGCTGATGAAGCCCCACACATAGGAGTAAATGTCGTCTGGTCAGTGCGGCTGATGAAGCCCCCACACATAGGAGTGAATGCCGTCTGGTCAGTGCGGCTGATGAAGCCCCCACACATAGGAGTGAATGCCGTCTGGTCAGTGCGGCTGATGGAGGCCCCACACATAGGAGTGAATGCCGTCTGGTCAGTGCGGCTGATGGAGGCCCCACACATAGGAGTGAATGCCATCTGGTCAGTGCGGCTGATGAAGCCCCACACATAGGAGTGAATGCCGTCTGGTCAGTGCGGCTGATGAAGGCCCCACACATAGGTGTGAATGCCGTCTGGTCAGTGCGGCTGATGAAGCCCCACACATAGGAGTGAATGCCGTCTGGTCAGTGCGGCTGATGGAGGCCCCACACATAGGAGTGAATGCCGTCTGGTCAGTGCGGCTGATGAAGCCCCACACATAGGAGTGAATGCCGTCTGGTCAGTGCGGCTGATGGAGGCCCCACACATAGGAGTGAATGCCGTCTGGTCAGTGCGGCTGATGAAGGCCCCACACATAGGAGTGAATGCCGTCTGGTCAGTGCGGCTGATGAAGCCCCCACACATAGGAGTGAATGCCGTCTGGTCAGTGCGGCTGATGAAGCCCCCACACATAGGAGTGAATGCCGTCTGGTCAGTGCGGCTGATGAAGGCCCCACACATAGGAGTGAATGCCGTCTGGTCAGTGCGGCTGATGAAGGCCCCACACATAGGAGTGAATGCCGTCTGGTCAGTGCGGCTGATGAAGGCCCCACACATAGGAGTGAATGCCGTCTGGTCAGTGCGGCTGATGAAGGCCCCACACATAGGAGTGAATGCCGTCTGGTCAGTGCGGCTGATGAAGCCCCCACACATAGGAGTGAATGTCGTCTGGTCAGTGCGGCTGATGAAGCCCCCACACATAGGAGTGAATGCCGTCTGGTCAGTGCGGCTGATGAAGCCCCCACACATAGGAGTGAAGGGCTGTGGAGTCGGAGTCGGAGTCGTGGAGTCGGAGTCGGAGCTCATTTTGGTGGAGTCGGAGTCGGAGTCGGTATAAAATGCACCGACTCCGACTCCTAAAATAAATAATAAATTGGGGACAGGAGTGCAATGCAGAATGTGCTGAATATTTTACTAAATAATAACATTTAGTATAATGCTTATATTTAAGTGAAACATTTATTGTAGTACAATGTGAACATCAGACATTTAATTGTTTTTATGATACAATAATCAAGATATTTGGATAGAACATAAAATATTTATTGGAATACAACTTTAGAACACAAAAAACTAATAAATTGTAAATATGTAATATATATATATATATATATATATATATATACACACAGTGTATATACACACACACAAGATATATATGTAATCTACTGTATATTACATAGTGTATTACATATTTACAATTTATTACAGTTTTTTGTGTTCTAAAGTTGTATTCCAATAAATATATTTTATGTTCTATCCAAATATCTTGATTATTGTATCATAAAAATTATTAAATGTCTGATGTTCACATACACATATTCATGTACTACAATAAATTTTTCACCTAACTAAGCAATATATGTAGGAGTCGGAGTCGGAGCCGGAGTCGGAGTCGGAGCCGGAGTCGGAGTCGGTGCAAGAGAATTTGAGGAGTCGGAGTCGGAGTCGGAGTCGAAGGTTTGGCTTACCGACTCCACAGCCCTGAGTGAATGCCGTCTGGTCAGTGCGGCTGATGAAGCCCCACACATAGGAGTGAATGCCGTCTGGTCAGTGCGGCTGATGAAGCCCCACACATAGGAGTGAATGCGGTCTGGTCAGTGCGGCTGATGAAGGCCCCACACATAGGAGTGAATGCCGTCTGGTCAGTGCGGCTGATGGAGGCCCCACATATAGGAGTGAATGTCGTCTGGTCAGTGCGGCTGATGAAGCCCCCACACATAGGAGTGAATGTCGTCTGGTCAGTGCGGCTGATGAAGGCCCCACACATAGGAGTGAATGCCGTCTGGTCAGTGCGGCTGATGAAGGCCCCACACATAGGAGTGAATGCCGTCTGGTCAGTGCGGCTGATGAAGGCCCCACACATAGGAGTGAATGCCGTCTGGTCAGTGCAGCTGATGAAGCCCCACACATAGGAGTGAATGCCGTCTGGTCAGTGCGGCTGATGGAGGCCCCACATATAGGAGTGAATGTCGTCTGGTCAGTGCGGCTGATGAAGCCCCCACACATAGGAGTGAATGCCGTCTGGTCAGTGCGGCTGATGAAGGCCCCACACATAGGAGTAAATGCGGTCTGGTCAGTGCGGCTGATAGAGGCCCCACACATAGGAGTGAATGCCGTCTGGTCAGTGCGGCTGATGGAGGCCCCACACATAGGAGTGAATGCCGTCTGGTCAGTGCGGCTGATGGAGGCCCCACACATAGGAGTGAATGCCGTCTGGTCAGTGCGGCTGATGGAGGCCCCACACATAGGAGTGAATGCCGTCTGGTCAGTGCGGCTGATGGAGGCCCCACACATAGGAGTGAATGTCGTCTGGTCAGTGCGGCTGATGGAGGCCCCACATATAGGAGTGAATGCCGTCTGGTCAGTGCGGCTGATGAAGGCCCCACACATAGGAGTGAATGCCGTCTGGTCAGTGCGGCTGATGAAGGCCCCACACATAGGAGTGAATGCCGTCTGGTCAGTGCAGCTGATGAAGGCCTCACACATAGGAGTGAATGCCGTCTGGTCAGTGCGGCTGATGAAGCCCCCACACATAGGAGTGAATGCCGTCTGGTCAGTGCGGCTGATGAAGGCCCCACACATAGGAGTGAATGCGGTCTGGTCAGTGCGGCTGATGAAGGCCCCACACATAGGAGTGAATGCGGTCTGGTCAGTGCGGCTGATGAAGGCCCCACACATAGGAGTGAATGCGGTCTGGTCAGTGCGGCTGATGAAGCCCCACATATAGGAGTGAATGCCGTCTGGTCAGTGCGGCTGATGAAGGCCCCACACATAGGAGTGAATGCGGTCTGGTCAGTGCGGCTGATGGAGGCCCCACACATAGGAGTGAATGCCGTCTGGTCAGTGCGGCTGATGAAGCCCCCACACATAGGAGTGAATGCCGTCTGGTCAGTGCGGCTGATGGAGGCCCCACACATAGGAGTGAATGCCGTCTGGTCAGTGCGGCTGATGGAGGCCCCACACATAGGAGTGAATGCCGTCTGGTCAGTGCGGCTGATGGAGGCCCCACACATAGGAGTGAATGCCGTCTGGTCAGTGCGGCTGATGAAGGCCCCACACATAGGAGTGAATGCGGTCTAGTCAGTGCGGCTGATGGAGGCCCCACACATAGGAGTGAATGCCGTCTGGTCAGTGCGGCTGATGGAGGCCCCACACATAGGAGTGAATGCCGTCTGGTCAGTGCGGCTGATGGAGGCCCCACACATAGGAGTGAATGCCGTCTGGTCAGTGCGGCTGATGGAGGCCCCACACATAGGAGTGAATGCCGTCTGGTCAGTGCGGCTGATGAAGGCCCCACACATAGGAGTGAATGCCGTCTGGTCAGTGCAGCTGATGAAGGCCTCACACATAGGAGTGAATGCCGTCTGGTCAGTGCGGCTGATGAAGGCCCCACACATAGGAGTGAATGCCGTCTGGTCAGTGCGGCTGATGAAGGCCCCACACATAGGAGTGAATGCCGTCTGGTCAGTGCGGCTGATGGAGGCCCCACACATAGGAGTGAATGCCGTCTGGTCAGTGCGGCTGATGAAGGCCCCACACATAGGAGTGAATGCCGTCTGGTCAGTGCGGCTGATGAAGGCCCCACACATAGGAGTGAATGCCGTCTGGTCAGTGCAGCTGATGAAGCCCCACACATAGGAGTGAATGCCGTCTGGTCAGTGCGGCTGATGAAGGCCCCACATATAGGAGTGAATGCCGTCTGGTCAGTGCGGCTGATGAAGGCCCCACACATAGGAGTGAATGCCGTCTGGTCAGTGCGGCTGATGAAGGCCCCACACATAGGAGTGAATGCCGTCTGGTCAGTGCAGCTGATGAAGCCCCACACATAGGAGTGAATGCCGTCTGGTCAGTGCGGCTGATGGAGGCCCCACACATAGGAGTGAATGCCGTCTGGTCAGTGCGGCTGATGGAGGCCCCACACATAGGAGTGAATGCCGTCTGGTCAGTGCGGCTGATGGAGGCCCCACACATAGGAGTGAATGCCGTCTGGTCAGTGCGGCTGATGAAGGCCCCACACATAGGAGTGAATGCCGTCTGGTCAGTGCAGCTGATGAAGGCCTCACACATAGGAGTGAATGCCGTCTGGTCAGTGCGGCTGATGAAGGCCCCACACATAGGAGTGAATGCCGTCTGGTCAGTGCGGCTGATGAAGGCCCCACACATAGGAGTGAATGCCGTCTGGTCAGTGCGGCTGATGGAGGCCCCACACATAGGAGTGAATGCCGTCTGGTCAGTGCGGCTGATGAAGGCCCCACACATAGGAGTGAATGCCGTCTGGTCAGTGCGGCTGATGAAGGCCCCACACATAGGAGTGAATGCCGTCTGGTCAGTGCAGCTGATGAAGCCCCACACATAGGAGTGAATGCCGTCTGGTCAGTGCGGCTGATGAAGGCCCCACATATAGGAGTGAATGCCGTCTGGTCAGTGCGGCTGCTGAAGGCCCCACACATAGGAGTGAATGCCGTCTGGTCAGTGCGGCTGATGAAGCCCCCACATATAGGAGTGAATGCCGTCTGGTCAGTGCGGCTGCTGAAGGCCCCACATATAGGAGTGAATGCCGTCTGGTCAGTGCGGCTGCTGAAGGCCCCACATATAGGAGTGAATGCCGTCTGGTCAGTGCGGCTGCTGAAGCCCCACACATAGGAGTGAATGCCGTCTGGTCAGTGCGGCTGATGAAAGCCCCACACATAGGAGTGAATGCCGTCTGGTCAGTGCGGCTGATGAAGCCCCCACACATAGGAGTGAATGCCGTCTGGTCAGTGCGGCTGATGGAGCCCCCACACATAGGAGTGAATGCCGTCTGGTCAGTGCGGCTGATGGAGCCCCCACACATAGGAGTGAATGCAGTCTGGTCAGTGCGGCTGATGAAGGCCCCACACATAGGAGTGAATGCCGTCTGGTCAGTGCGGCTGATGAAGGCCCCACACATAGGAGTGAATGCGGTCTGGTCAGTGCGGCTGATGAAGGCCCCACACATAGGAGTGAATGCCGTCTGGTCAGTGCGGCTGATGAAGGCCCCACATATAGGAGTGAATGCCGTCTGGTCAGTGCGGCTGATGAAGGCCCCACACATAGGAGTGAATGCTGTCTGGTCAGTGCGGCTGATGAAGGCACCACACATAGGAGTGAATGCAGTCAGTGCAGCTGATGAAGGCCCCACACATAGGAGTGAATACCGTCTGGTCAGTGCGGCTGATGGAGGCCCCACACATAGGAGTGAATGCCGTCTGGTCAGTGCGGCTGATGAAGCCCCACACATAGGAGTGATTGCCGTCTGGTCAGTGCGGCTGATGGAGCCCCACACATAGGAGTGAATGCCGTCTGGTCAGTGCGGCTGATGAAGGCCCCATACATAGGAGTGAATGCCGTCTGGTCAGTGCGGCTGATGAAGGCCCCACACATAGGAGTGAATGCGGTCAGTGCGGCTGATGAAGGCACCACACATAGGAGTGAATGCGGTCAGTGCGGCTGATGAAGGCCCCACACATAGGAGTGAATGCCGTCTGGTCAGTGCGGCTGATGAAGGCCCCACACATAGGAGTGAATGCGGTCAGTGCGGCTGATGAAGGCACCACACATAGGAGTGAATGCGGTCAGTGCGGCTGATGAAGGCACCACACATAGGAGTGAATGCCGTCTGGTCAGTGCGGCTGATGAAGGCCCCACACATAGGAGTGAATGCGGTCAGTGCGGCTGATGAAGGCCCCACATATAGGAGTGAATGCCGTCTGGTCAGTGCGGCTGATGAAGGCCCCACACATAGGAGTGAATGCCGTCTGGTCAGTGCAGCTGATGAAGGCCCCACACATAGGAGTGAATGCCGTCTGGTCAGTGCGGCTGATGAAGGCCCCACACATAGGAGTGAATGCGGTCAGTGCGGCTGATGAAGGCACCACACATAGGAGTGAATGCGGTCAGTTTGCACAGCATCACACTAATATCAGAGTCATTCATTATCTGCAGTTATCAGGGTTTGAATTCTCCAAGACGGAATCGTCTATGAGAAGGAATCCGGTGAAAAGTAAAGAAGAAAGCAGCGAGCTGGTGTACGTGGCCCCCGAGACGTGGCAGGACATAAACACCTACAACAAGTGGAGCGAGATCTACAGGTAACGGAGACTGAACGTGACGGGAGCAGTAACACAACACGCACTGGTCCCTCACCTCTGATCACACCTACATTACTGATCCCTCACCTCTGACCACACCGACATTACCGATCCCTCACCTCTGACCACACCTACATTATCGATCCCTCACCTCTGATCACACCTACATTACCGATCCCTCACCTCTGATCGCACCTACATTACCGATCCCTCACCTCTGATCGCACCTACATTACCGATCCCTCACCTCTGATCGCACCTACATTACCGATCCCTCACCTCTGATCGCACCTACATTACCGATCCCTCACCTCTGATCGCACCTACATTACCGATCCCTCACCTCTGATCGCACCGACATTACCGATCCCTCACCTCTGACTGCACCGACATTACCGATCCCTCACCTCTGATCGCACCTACATTACCGATCCCTCACCTCTGATCGCACCTACATTACCGATCCCTCACCTCTGATCGCACCTACATTACCGATCCCTCACCTCTGATCGCACCTACATTACCGATCCCTCACCTCTGATCGCACCTACATTACCGATCCCTCACCTCTGATCGCACCTACATTACCGATCCCTCACCTCTGATCGCACCTACATTACCGATCCCTCACCTCTGATCGCACCTACATTACCGATCCCTCACCTCTGATCACACCTACATTACCGATCCCTCACCTCTGATCACACCTACATTACCGATCCCTCACCTCTGATCACACCTACATTACCGATCCCTCACCTCTGATCACACCTACATTACCGATCCCTCACCTCTGATCACACCTACATTACCGATCCCTCACCTCTGATCACACCTACATTACCGATCCCTCACCTCTGATCACACCTACATTACCGATCCCTCACCTCTGATCACACCTACATTACCGATCCCTCACCTCTGATCACACCTACATTACCGATCCCTCACCTCTGATCACACCTACATTACCGATCCCTCACCTCTGATCACACCTACATTACCGATCCCTCACCTCTGATCACACCTACATTACCGATCCCTCACCTCTGATCACACCTACATTACCGATCCCTCACCTCTGATCACACCTACATTACCGATCCCTCACCTCTGATCACACCTACATTACCGATCCCTCACCTCTGATCACACCTACATTACCGATCCCTCACCTCTGATCACACCTACATTACCGATCCCTCACCTCTGATCACACCTACATTACCGATCCCTCACCTCTGATCACACCTACATTACCGATCCCTCACCTCTGATCACACCTACATTACCGATCCCTCACCTCTGATCACACCTACATTACCGATCCCTCACCTCTGATCACACCTACATTACCGATCCCTCACCTCTGATCACACCTACATTACCGATCCCTCACCTCTGATCACACCTACATTACCGATCCCTCACCTCTGATCACACCTACATTACCGATCCCTCACCTCTGATCACACCTACATTACCGATCCCTCACCTCTGATCACACCTACATTACCGATCCCTCACCTCTGATCACACCTACATTACCGATCGCTCACCTCTGATCACACCTACATTACCGATCGCTCACCTCTGATCACACGTACATTACCGATCCCTCACCTCTGATCACACCTACATTACTGATCGCTCACCTCTGATCACACGTACATTACTGATCGCTCACCTCTGATCACACCTACATTACCGATCCCTCACCTCTGATCACACCTACATTACTGATCCCTCACCTCTGATCACACCTACATTACCGATCCCTCACCTCTGATCACACCTACATTACCGATCCCTCACCTCTGATCACACCTACATTACCGATCCCTCACCTCTGATCACACCTACATTACCGATCCCTCACCTCTGATCACACCTACATTACTGATCCCTCACCTCTGATCACACCTACATTACTGATCCCTCACCTCTGATCACACCTACATTACTGATCGCTCACCTCTGATCACACCTACATTACTGATCGCTCACCTCTGATCACACGTACATTACTGATCCCTCACCTCTGATCACACCTACATTACTGATCGCTCACCTCTGATCACACCGACATTACTGATCCCTCACCTCTGATCACACCTAATTACTGATCCCAGTGACCATGTCACCGCCTGGGTATACTCTATGGCTGCATTCACTATTCTGCACGAGTCAGAGCTGGAATCTGCAGCATTTTACCTGCACATAGCTTGCACTGATGGTTTCCACACTTAGGGCTATCCGTCCAGGCATGCTGACTGTTTCTGTTTCTCTCTTCTGCGCAGTTTAGGAGTGGTGATTTTGGAGATTGCTGTGGGAGGCTTCGCATTACAAGGTGAGTGCTCCGCTCTGCAGCACCCGGGTCAGATATTTCACCAATGGAAAGGAACTACACATAGGCAACAGCGTCCCCCTGGCCGGCAGCGTGCAGGACCCAACAGGTTACAACCACAGAAGCCTCATCTGCCGATAATCCCAGCGTCAGCCTATATTCAGTTACAGCCGTATTTGCAGCTATATTCTGCAGATTACCAGTACTCACGATTCTGAGCCTGTGGATTCCCCCGGGTCACTGCGGGTTATCGCAGGAGGCTACACACTGACATTCAGCGAGATCCCACTGTAGCTTTTCTCTAAATAACACGCGCTCGCTGTAGGGCTCATCTTGTGCCACATTATGATTGCTCCTATGGCATTATGATATAGGCACCGAAGGAGCAGGTGGAGGACACAGACCAGGCCACATAAATATTGATGACATGAGGCCCCTGTAAGAGTGACCCCGGAGTCGTGAATGAGCGGCGCGGGGTTGTCACACTGAAGGTCATGGACGCTCTTTGGTGCCGCACAATCCGGGGTGTCACCTACACTTCATCCACTTTTACAGATTTTTCGGCACAGAGTCATGGAGACATTCAGCAGAAGCTATGTGTGAAGCTCGAGGCCGACCTCGCTACCTCGTGCCCCCCTGGTCTTCGGGACGTCATTAAGAGGAGTCTAGCCATGGATCCCGGAAGTCGTCCCTCGGCTGGAGGTCTGTATGACAAGAAGTGACCCCATAACTGCACTAGGTCCTCCGCCCCAGAGTGAGGACTGAATGCCCAGCGCCGGGCACCGGTGGAGCAGGGGCTCAGCTAAGACCACACATAGTCCCGGCCCCTGGACATAGAAGCTCCATGATAAGTGGCGCACACCTCATAGGGATGGACATTAGTGACGGGGTGAACTTCAGATGCCCTGGGAGGGGTGAGCTTAGCGCTCACCGATTGGCTGCAGGGGCCTCACATGACATGTCACGCCAGCCTCAGGAGACCCATTAGAAGGGGAGTATAGGGCGCTTTATTGTACATTGGGGAATATAGTGCTTAATATAGGGTCCTCCGAGTATTGGACGACCTCTGTAGCTTTACTGAGGCCCCTGAAGAAGAGTATGTTAATCACCCCTGTAGTAGCGGCACGGGGCAGAGTGACAACCGGACGGGGGGGGTTCATTTATATTATCCCCATTCATTTACCCCATCGCCTCTATCAGTGACATTGGGGACAGCAGTGCAGACATTGTCGGGGTCTCCTGCTCTTCGCAGTGTTTGGTCACTGCACACTGTATGTTGTTTGCAGAGGTTGCAGATCTGCTGATCGCGCTCTTGAATCAGATGGAGACCTAGAACCCTGCGCCACAGCCACCGTGAGCTGCACACGAACCGAGACCACGCAGAGGAGGACGGAGACACTACAGATCCCAGAATGTCGCAGGACGGTGGAGCCGGCAGAGATCAACACTTGTCACAAGGATGTGGCTATCCCTCCAGATGCACCGCAGTATTTTATGGCTCCACGAGACGTCTGTCCTGAGGCCTCATACACCTAATAAATACCACGCTTTACTGACAATGTGCACCGCGTGTTTACTGGGGTCATACGAGCACCGGTCACAGCCCGCTACCCTCCCCCTGCCCTCCCCGCACGGGTCACAGCCCGCTACCCACCCCGCACGGGTCACAGCCCGCTACCCTCCCCACACGGATCACAGCCCGCTACCCTCCCCACACGGGTCACAGCCCGCTACCCACCCCACACGGATTACAGCCCGCTACCCTCCCCACACGGATTACAGCCCGCTACCCTCCCCCTGCCCTCCCCGCACAGGTCACAGCCCGCTACCCTCCTCCTGCCCTCCCCACACAGGTCACAGCCCGCTACCCTCCTCCTGCCCTCCCCACACA
Source organism: Anomaloglossus baeobatrachus (assembly GCF_048569485.1). NCBI lineage: Eukaryota > Metazoa > Chordata > Amphibia > Anura > Aromobatidae > Anomaloglossus > Anomaloglossus baeobatrachus. The sequence continues at coordinate 15,848 of NW_027442005.1, read as the reverse complement.
GGTCACAGCCCGCTACCCTCCTCCTGCCCTCCCCTCACGGATCACAGCCCGCTACCCTCCCCACACGGGTCACAGCCCGCTACCCTCCCCACACGGGTCACAGCCCGCTACCCTCCCCACACGGGTCACAGCCCGCTACCCTCCCCACACGGGTCACAGCCCGCTACCCTCCCCACACGGGTCACAGCCCGCTACCCTCCTCCTGCCCTCCCCGCACAGGTCACAGCCCGCTACCCTCCCCGCACAGGTCACAGCCCGCTACCCTCCTCCTGCCCTCCCCGCACGGGTCACAGCCCGCTACCCTCCCCACACGGATCACAGCCCGCTACCCTCCCCACACGGATCACAGCCCGCTACCCTCCTCCTGCCCTCCCCACATGGATCATAGCCCGCTACCCTCCCCGCACGGATCACAGCCCGCTACCCTCCTCCTGCCCTCCCCGCACGGATCACAGCACGCTACCCTCCTCCTGCCCTCCCCGCACGGATCACAGCCCGCTACCCTCCTCCTGCCCTCCCCACACGGGTCACAGCCCACTACCCTCCTCCTGCCCTCCCCACACGGGTCACAGCCCACTACCCTCCTCCTGCCCTCCCCACACGGGTCACAGCCCACTACCCTCCTCCTGCCCTCCCCACACGGGTCACAGCCCACTACCCTCCTCCTACCCTCCCCACACGGGTCACAGCCCACTACCCTCCTCCTGCCCTCCCCACACGGGTCACAGCCCACTACCCTCCTCCTGCCCTCCCCACACCGGTCACAGCCCACTACCCTCCTCCTGCCCTCCCTACACGGGTCACAGCCCGCTGCCCTCCCCGTAAAGTTCACAGCCCACTACCCTCCCTCTTGTCCTCCCCACACAGTCCACTACCCTCCCTGCACAGGTCACAGCCAACTACCCTCCTCCTGCCCTCCCCGCACGAGTCACAGCCCGCTACCCTCCTCCTGCCCTCCCCACACGGGTCACAGCCCACTACCCTCATTCTTGTTAGTCAGGTGAGATGATTTTTAAGCTGCCTCATCTCGGTGGCACATCATCCGGTGTGATTGGTATGTGCAGCTGATAATGGCAGCCTCCGCACTGTCCATCACTGCTGATATATGATTGATGTGAAAATCCATCCAATCAGGACGCTAAGCGTGGGCCATGTGGCTCATTTCACACCATGGTTCGGTTTGTTTTCATAGATGGAGAAAGCGGCTTCCGCGCCTCATATTAGCCTCTGAGGGCACTGGCGGGTCTGATATCGGGTCACAGGGGGCAGGAGAGGATGGCGGTGGGTTACGCCTACACACACGTATGTAGAAGGGAAGGGAAATAAAGATTTGACCTGGGGAGCCTCGGCCTGTGTACACAGCTCCTCTGCACAGCAATGTGTCACACTGACACCCTGTGCTGTGATCCTGCAATCACTCCTTCCAGGAGGAGAGCTGTCTGGGAGAGAGGGCCCCGGATAGGCGGTAATAGAGGTGGCGGTGATGGCCCTGACGGGAGATGATGACCCCGGATGGAGGCGGTGTTGATGGCCCCGGATGGGCGCTGATGGAGGGGACGCTGATGGCCCCGGATGGGCGCTAATGGAGGCGGCGCTGATGGCCCCTGACGGGCGCAGATGGAGGCGGTGCTGATGGCCCCTGACGGGCGCAGATGGAGGCGGTGCTGATGGCCCCTGACGGGCGCAGATGGAGGCGGCGCTGATGGCCCCGGATGGGCGCTAATGGAGGCGGCGCTGATGGCCCCGGATGGGCGCTAATGGAGGCGGCGCTGATGGCCCCGGATGGGCGCTAATGGAGGCGGCGCTGATGGCCCCGGATGGGCGCTGATGGGGGCGGCACTGATGGCCCCGGATGGGCGCTGATGGGGGCGGCACTGATGGCCCCGGATGGGCGCTAATGGAGGCGGCGCTGATGGCCCCGGATGGGCGCTAATGGAGGCGGCGCTGATGGCCCCGGATGGGCGCTGATGGGGGCGGCACTGATGGCCCCGGATGGGCGCTAATGGAGGCGGCGCTGATGGCCCCGGATGGCCGCTGATGGAGGCGGCGCTGACGGCCCCGGATGGGCGCTAATGGAGGCGGTGCTGACGGCCCCGGATGGGCGCTAATGGAGGCGGCGCTGATGGCCCGACGGGCGCAGATGGAGGCGGTGCTGACAGCCCCGGATGGGCGCTAATGGAGGCGGCGCTGATGGCCCCTGACGGGTGCTGATGGTCCCTGACAGGTCCTGATGCAGGCGGTGCTGATGGCCCCTGACGGGCGCTGATGGAGACGGCTGTAATGGCCCCAGACGGGCACTGATGGAGGCAGCCCCGATGGCCCCCGACAGGTGCAGATGGAGGCAGCTATGATGGCCCCTGAAAGGCGCAGATGGAGGCGGCGCTGATGGCCCCGGATGGGCGCTAATGGAGGCGGCGCTGATGGCCCCTGACGGGCGCAGATGGAGGCGGTGCTGATGGCCCCTGACGGGCGCAGATGGAGGCGGTGCTGATGGCCCCTGACGGGCGCAGATGGAGGCGGCGCTGATGGCCCCGGATGGGCGCTAATGGAGGCGGCGCTCATGGCCCCTGACGGGTGCTGATGGTCCCTGACAGGTCCTGATGCAGGCGGTACTGATGGCCCCTGACGGGCGCTGATGGAGACGGCTGTAATGGCCCCAGACGGGCACTGATGGAGGCAGCCCCGATGGCCCCCGACAGGTGCAGATGGAGGCAGCTATGATGGCCCCTGAAGGGCGCAGATGGAGCCGGCACTAATGGCCCCTGATGGGCGCAGATGGAGGCGGCACTAATGGCCCCTGATGGGCGCAGATGGAGGCGGCACTAATGGCCCCTGATGGGCGCAGATGGAGGCGGCACTAATGGCCCCTGATGGGCGCAGATGGAGGCGGCACTAATGGCCCCTGATGGGCGCAGATGGAGGCGGCACTAATGGCCCCTGATGGGCGCAGATGGAGGCGGCACTAATGGCCCCTGATGGGCGCAGATGGAGGCGGCACTAATGGCCCCTGATGGGCGCAGATGGAGGCGGCACTAATGGCACCTGATGGGCGCAGATGGAGGCGGCACTAATGGCCCCTGATGGGCGCAGATGGAGGCGGCACTAATGGCCCCTGATGGGCGCAGATGGAGGCGGCACTAATGGCCCCTGATGGGCGCAGATGGAGGCGGCACTAATGGCCCCTGATGGGCGCAGATGGAGGCGGCACTAATGGCCCCTGATGGGCGCAGATGGAGGCGGCACTAATGGCCCCTGATGGGCGCAGATGGAGGCGGCACTAATGGCCCCTGATGGGCGCAGATGGAGGCGGCACTAATGGCCCCTGATGGGCGCAGATGGAGGCGGCACTAATGGCCCCTGATGGGCGCAGATGGAGGCGGCACTAATGGCACCTGATGGGCGCAGATGGAGGCGGCACTAATGGCCCCTGATGGGCGCAGATGGAGGCGGCACTAATGGCCCCTGATGGGCGCAGATGGAGGCGGCACTAATGGCCCCTGATGGGCGCAGATGGAGGCGGCACTAATGGCACCTGATGGGCGCAGATGGAGGCGGCACTAATGGCCCCTGATGGGCGCAGATGGAGGCGGCACTAATGGCCCCTGATGGGCGCAGATGGAGGCGGCACTAATGGCACCTGATGGGCGCAGATGGAGGCGGCACTAATGGCACCTGATGGGCGCAGATGGAGGCGGCACTAATGGCCCCTGATGGGCGCAGATGGAGGCGGCACTAATGGCCCCTGATGGGCGCAGATGGAGGCGGCACTAATGGCCCCTGATGGGCGCAGATGGAGGCGGCACTAATGGCCCCTGATGGGCGCAGATGGAGGCGGCACTAATGGCCCCTGATGGGCGCAGATGGAGGCGGCACTAATGGCCCCTGATGGGCGCAGATGGAGGCGGCACTAATGGCCCCTGATGGGCGCAGATGGAGGCGGCACTAATGGCCCCTGATGGGCGCAGATGGAGGCGGCACTAATGGCCCCTGATGGGCGCAGATGGAGGCGGCACTAATGGCCCCTGATGGGCGCAGATGGAGGCGGCACTAATGGCCCCTGATGGGCGCAGATGGAGGCGGCACTAATGGCCCCTGATGGGCGCAGATGGAGGCGGCACTAATGGCCCCTGATGGGCGCAGATGGAGGCGGCACTAATGGCCCCTGATGGGCGCAGATGGAGGCGGCACTAATGGCCCCTGATGGGCGCAGATGGAGGCGGCACTAATGGCCCCTGATGGGCGCAGATGGAGGCGGCACTAATGGCCCCTGATGGGCGCAGATGGAGGCGGCACTAATGGCCCCTGATGGGCGCAGATGGAGGCGGCACTAATGGCCCCTGATGGGCGCAGATGGAGGCGGCACTAATGGCCCCTGATGGGCGCAGATGGAGGCGGCACTAATGGCCCCTGATGGGCGCAGATGGAGGCGGCACTAATGGCCCCTGATGGGCGCAGATGGAGGCGGCACTAATGGCCCCTGATGGGCGCAGATGGAGGCGGCACTAATGGCCCCTGATGGGCGCAGATGGAGGCGGCACTAATGGCCCCTGATGGGCGCAGATGGAGGCGGCACTAATGGCCCCTGATGGGCGCAGATGGAGGCGGCACTAATGGCACCTGATGGGCGCAGATGGAGGCGGCACTAATGGCACCTGATGGGCGCAGATGGAGGCGGCACTAATGGCCCCTGATGGGCGCAGATGGAGGCGGCACTAATGGCACCTGATGGGCGCAGATGGAGGCGGCACTAATGGCACCTGATGGGCGCAGATGGAGGCGGCACTAATGGCCCCTGATGGGCGCAGATGGAGGCGGCACTAATGGCCCCTGATGGGCGCAGATGGAGGCGGCACTAATGGCACCTGATGGGCGCAGATGGAGGCGGCACTAATGGCACCTGATGGGCGCAGATGGAGGCGGCACTAATGGCCCCTGATGGGCGCAGATGGAGGCGGCACTAATGGCACCTGATGGGCGCAGATGGAGGCGGCACTAATGGCCCCTGATGGGCGCAGATGGAGGCGGCACTAATGGCCCCTGATGGGCGCAGATGGAGGCGGCACTAATGGCCCCTGATGGGCGCAGATGGAGGCGGCACTAATGGCACCTGATGGGCGCAGATGGAGGCGGCACTAATGGCACCTGATGGGCGCAGATGGAGGCGGCACTAATGGCCCCTGATGGGCGCAGATGGAGGCGGCACTAATGGCCCCTGATGGGCGCAGATGGAGGCGGCACTAATGGCCCCTGATGGGCGCAGATGGAGGCGGCACTAATGGCACCTGATGGGCGCAGATGGAGGCGGCACTAATGGCTCCTGATGGGCGCAGATGGAGGCGGCACTAATGGCCCCTGATGGGCGCAGATGGAGGCGGCACTAATGGCTCCTGATGGGCGCAGATGGAGGCGGCACTAATGGCCCCTGATGGGCGCAGATGGAGGCGGCACTAATGGCCCCTGATGGGCGCAGATGGAGGCGGCACTAATGGCACCTGATGGGCGCAGATGGAGGCGGCACTAATGGCACCTGATGGGCACAGATGGAGGCGGCACTAATGGCCCCTGATGGGCGCAGATGGAGGCGGCACTAATGGCCCCTGATGGGCGCAGATGGAGGCGGCACTAATGGCCCCTGATGGGCGCAGATGGAGGCGGCACTAATGGCCCCTGATGGGCGCAGATGGAGGCGGCACTAATGGCCCCTGATGGGCGCAGATGGAGGCGGCACTAATGGCACCTGATGGGCGCAGATGGAGGCGGCACTAATGGCACCTGATGGGCGCAGATGGAGGCGGCACTAATGGCCCCTGATGGGCGCAGATGGAGGCGGCACTAATGGCACCTGATGGGCGCAGATGGAGGCGGCACTAATGGCACCTGATGGGCGCAGATGGAGGCGGCACTAATGGCACCTGATGGGCGCAGATGGAGGCAGCACTAATGGCACCTGATGGGCGCAGATGGAGGCGGCACTAATGGCCCCTGATGGGCGCAGATGGAGGCGGCACTAATGGCCCCTGATGGGCGCAGATGGAGGCGGCACTAATGGCACCTGATGGGCGCAGATGGAGGCGGCACTAATGGCCCCTGATGGGCGCAGATGGAGGCGGCACTAATGGCCCCTGATGGGCGCAGATGGAGGCGGCACTAATGGCCCCTGATGGGCGCAGATGGAGGCGGCACTAATGGCTCCTGATGGGCGCAGATGGAGGCGGCACTAATGGCCCCTGATGGGCGCAGATGGAGGCGGCACTAATGGCACCTGATGGGCGCAGATGGAGGCGGCACTAATGGCCCCTGATGGGCGCAGATGGAGGCGGCACTAATGGCCCCTGATGGGCGCAGATGGAGGCGGCACTAATGGCCCCTGATGGGCGCAGATGGAGGCGGCACTAATGGCCCCTGATGGGCGCAGATGGAGGCGGCACTAATGGCCCCTGATGGGCGCAGATTGAGGCGGCACTAATGGCCCCTGATGGGCGCAGATGGAGGCGGCACTAATGGCCCCTGATGGGCGCAGATGGAGGCGGCACTAATGGCCCCTGATGGGCGCAGATGGAGGCGGCACTAATGGCCCCTGATGGGCGCAGATGGAGGCGGCACTAATGGCCCCTGATGGGCGCAGATGGAGGCGGCACTAATGGCCCCTGATGGGCGCAGATGGAGGCGGCACTAATGGCCCCTGATGGGCGCAGATGGAGGCGGCACTAATGGCCCCTGATGGGCGCAGATGGAGGCGGCACTAATGGCACCTGATGGGCGCAGATGGAGGCGGCACTAATGGCCCCTGATGGGCGCAGATGGAGGCGGCACTAATGGCACCTGATGGGCGCAGATGGAGGCGGCACTAATGGCACCTGATGGGCGCAGATGGAGGCGGCACTAATGGCCCCTGATGGGCGCAGATGGAGGCGGCACTAATGGCCCCTGATGGGCGCAGATGGAGGCGGCACTAATGGCACCTGATGGGCGCAGATGGAGGCGGCACTAATGGCACCTGATGGGCGCAGATGGAGGCGGCACTAATGGCACCTGATGGGCGCAGATGGAGGCGGCACTAATGGCACCTGATGGGCGCAGATGGAGGCGGCACTAATGGCCCCTGATGGGCGCAGATGGAGGCGGCACTAATGGCCCCTGATGGGCGCAGATGGAGGCGGCACTAATGGCCCCTGATGGGCGCAGATGGAGGCGGCACTAATGGCACCTGATGGGCGCAGATGGAGGCGGCACTAATGGCCCCTGATGGGCGCAGATGGAGGCGGCACTAATGGCCCCTGATGGGCGCAGATGGAGGCGGCACTAATGGCCCCTGATGGGCGCAGATGGAGGCGGCACTAATGGCCCCCTGATGGGCGCAGATGGAGGCGGCACTAATGGCACCTGATGGGCGCAGATGGAGGCGGAACTAATGGCCCCTGATGGGCGCAGATGAGGCGGCACTAATGGCCCCTGATGGGCGCAGATGGAGGCGGCACTAATGGCACCTGATGGGCGCAGATGGAGGCGGCACTAATGGCACCTGATGGGCGCAGATGGAGGCGGCACTAATGGCCCCTGATGGGCGCAGATGGAGGCGGCACTAATGGCACCTGATGGGCGCAGATGGAGGCGGAACTAATGGCCCCTGATGGGCGCAGATGGAGGCGGCACTAATGGCCCCTGATGGGCGCAGATGGAAGGCGGCACTAATGGCCCCTGATGGGCGCAGATGGAGGCGGCACTAATGGCACCTGATGGGCGCAGATGGAGGCGGAACTCAATGGCCCCTGATGGGCGCAGATGGAGGCGGCACTAATGGCCCCTGATGGGCGCAGATGGAGGCGGCACTAATGGCACCTGATGGGCGCAGATGGAGGCGGCACTAATGGCACCTGATGGGCGCAGATGGAGCGGCACTAATGGCACCTGATGGGCGCAGATGGAGGCGGAACTAATGGCCCCTGATGGGCGCAGATGGAGGCGGCACTAATGGCCCCTGATGGGCGCAGATGGAGGCGGCACTAATGGCCCCTGATGGGCGCAGATGGAGGCGGCACTAATGGCCCCTGATGGGCGCAGAATGGAGGCGGCACTAATGGCACCTGATGGGCGCAGATGGAGGCGGCACTAATGGCACCTGATGGGCACAGATGGAGGCGGCACTAATGGCCCCTGATGGGCGCAGATGGAGGCGGGCACTAATGGCACCTGATGGGCGCAGATGGAGGCGGCACTAATGGCACCTGATGGGCAGCAGATGGAGGGCGGCACTAATGGCCCCTGATGGGCGCAGATGGAGGCGGCACTAATGGCACCTGATGGGCGCAGATGGAGGCGGCACTAATGGCCCCTGATGGGCGCAGATGGAGGCGGCACTAATGGCCCCTGATGGGCGCAGATGGAGGCGGCACTAATGGCTCCTGATGGGCGCAGATGGAGGCGGCACTAATGGCACCTGATGGGCGCAGATGGAGGCGGCACTAATGGCCCCTGATGGGCGCAGATGGAGGCGGCACTAATGGCACCTGATGGGCGCAGATGGAGGCGGCACTAATGGCCCCTGATGGGCGCAGATGGAGGCGGCACTAATGGCACCTGATGGGCGCAGATGGAGGCGGCACTAATGGCCCCTGATGGGCGCAGATGGAGGCGGCACTAATGGCACCTGATGGGCGCAGATGGAGGCGGCACTAATGGCACCTGATGGGCACAGATGGAGGCGGCACTAATGGCCCCTGATGGGCGCAGATGGAGGCGGCACTAATGGCACCTGATGGGCGCAGATGGAGGCGGCACTAATGGCACCTGATGGGCACAGATGGAGGCGGCACTAATGGCCCCTGATGGGCGCAGATGGAGGCGGCACTAATGGCACCTGATGGGCGCAGATGGAGGCGGCACTAATGGCCCCTGATGGGCGCAGATGGAGGCGGCACTAATGGCCCCTGATGGGCGCAGATGGAGGCGGCACTAATGGCTCCTGATGGGCGCAGATGGAGGCGGCACTAATGGCACCTGATGGGCGCAGATGGAGGCGGCACTAATGGCACCTGATGGGCGCAGATGGAGGCGGCACTAATGGCACCTGAATGGGCGCAGATGGAGGCGGCACTAATGGCCCCTGATGGGCGCAGATGGAGGCGGCACTAATGGCACCTGATGGGCGCAGATGGAGGCGGCACTAATGGCCCCTGATGGGCGCAGATGGAGGCGGCACTAATGGCACCTGATGGGCGCAGATGGAGGCGGCACTAATGGCACCTGATGGGCACAGATGGAGGCGGCACTAATGGCCCCTGATGGGCGCAGATGGAGGCGGCACTAATGGCACCTGATGGGCGCAGATGGAGGCGGCACTAATGGCAACCTGATGGGCACAGATGGAGGCGGCACTAATGGCCCCTGATGGGCGCAGATGGAGGCGGCACTAATGGCACCTGATGGGCGCAGATGGAGGCGGCACTAATGGCCCCTGATGGGCGCAGATGGAGGCGGCACTAATGGCCCCTGATGGGCGCAGATGGAGGCGGCACTAATGGCCCCTGATGGGCGCAGATGGCAAGGCGGCACTAATGGCCCCTGATGGGCGCAGATGGAGGCGGCACTAATGGCCCCTGATGGGCGCAGATGGAGGCGGCACTAATTGGCCCCTGATGGGCGCAGATGGAGGCGGCACTAATGGCCCCTGATGGGCGCAGATGGAGGCGGCACTAATGGCCCCTGATGGGCGCAGATGGAGGCGGCACTAATGGCCCCTGATGGGCGCAGATGGAGGCGGCACTAATGGCCCCTGATGGGCGCAGATGGAGGCGGCACTAATGCCCCTGATGGGCGCAGATGGAGGCGGCACTAATGGCTCCTGATGGGCGCAGATGGAGGCGGCACTAATGGCACCTGATGGGCGCAGATGGAGGCGGCACTAATGGCCCCTGATGGGCGCAGATGGAGGCGGCACTAATGGCACCTGATGGGCGCAGATGGAGGCGGCACTAATGGCCCCTGATGGGCGCAGATGGAGGCGGCACTAATGGCACCTGATGGGCGCAGATGGAGGCGGCACTAATGGCCCCTGATGGGCGCAGATGGAGGCGGCACTAATGGCACCTGATGGGCGCAGATGGAGAGCGGCACTAATGGCACCTGATGGGCACAGATGGAGGCGGCACTAATGGCCCCTGATGGGCGCAGATGGAGGCGGCACTAATGGCACCTGATGGGCGCAGATGGAGGCGGCACTAATGGCACCTGATGGGCACAGATGGAGGCGGCACTAATGGCCCCTGATGGGCGCAGATGGAGGCGGCACTAATGGCACCTGATGGGCGCAGATGGAGGCGGCACTAATGGCCCCTGATGGGCGCAGATGGAGGCGGCACTAATGGCCCCTGATGGGCGCAGATGGAGGCGGCACTAATGGCCCCTGATGGGCGCAGATGGAGGCGGCACTAATGGCACCTGATGGGCGCAGATGGAGGCGGCACTAATGGCCCCTGATGGGCGCAGATGGAGGCGGCACTAATGGCCCTGATGGGCGCAGATGGAGGCGGCACTAATGGCACCTGATGGGCACAGATGGAGGCGGCACTAATGGCCCCTGATGGGCGCAGATGGAGGCGGCACTAATGGACCTGATGGGCGCAGATGGAGGCGGCACTAATGGCCCCTGATGGGCGCAGATGGAGGCGGCACTAATGGCCCCTGATGGGCGCAGATGGAGGCGGCACTAATGGCTCCTGATGGGCGCAGATGGAGGCGGCACTAATGGCACCTGATGGGCGCAGATGGAGGCGGCACTAATGGCCCCTGATGGGCGCAGATGGAGGCGGCACTAATGGCCCCTGATGGGCGCAGATGGAGGCGGCACTAATGGCCCTGATGGAGGCGGCACTAATGGCCCCTGATGGGCGCAGATGGAGGCGGCACTAATGGCTCCTGATGGCGCAGATGGAGGCGGCACTAATGGCACCTGATGGGCGCAGATGGAGGCGGCACTAATGGCCCCTGATGGGCGCAGATGGAGGCGGCACTAATGGCACCTGATGGGCGCAGATGGAGGCGGCACTAATGGCCCCTGATGGGCGCAGATGGAGGCGGCACTAATGGCACCTGATGGGCGCAGATGGAGGCGGCACTAATGGCCCCTGATGGGCGCAGATGGAGGCGGCACTAATGGCACCTGATGGGCGCAGATGGAGGCGCACTAATGGCACCTGATGGGCACAGATGGAGGCGGCACTAATGGCCCCTGATGGGCGCAGATGGAGGCGGCACTAATGGCACCTGATGGGCGCAGATGAGGCGGCACTAATGGCACCTGATGGGCGCAGATGGAGGCGGCACTAATGGCACCTGATGGGCACAGATGGAGGCGGCACTAATGGCCCCTGATGGGCGCAGATGGAGGCGGCACTAATGGCACCTGATGGGCGCAGATGGAGGCGGCACTAATGGCCCCTGATGGGCGCAGATGGAGGCGGCACTAATGGCCCCTGATGGGCGCAGATGGAGGCGGCACTAATGGCCCCTGATGGGCGCAGATGGAGGCGGCACTAATGGCACCCTGATGGGCGCAGATGGAGGCGGCACTAATGGCCCCTGATGGGCGCAGATGGAGGCGGTGCTGATGGCCCCTGATGGGCGCAGATGGAGGCGGCACTAATGGCCCCTGATGGGCGCAGATGGAGGCGGCACTAATGGCCCCTGATGGGCGCAGATGGAGGCGGCACTAATGGCCCCTGATGGGCGCAGATGGAGGCGGCACTAGACCGTCACTTTTCATGGAGCCTCTCGAGGTCATCTGCCCTTCCCCCACTCCTCGCCCACTCATTACAGCAAGTACTGCGCGGCGTGTCGCGCGTGGGCCGTCCCTCGCACCATGTAGCCAGGGAACAAAGCTCATACAGAGCAGCAGGAGCGGTCTACAGACAACATGGCGACACAGGAGCGCCTCCTCTTTACCTAGTGTGAACACTCCCCTCAGCCGCAGCGTTTTCTCTGTGTCAGGAGCTCGCACACATTACATGGGCTGTAAATGAAACTTCCCGCCTAATAAAGAAGGCTGCAGTCACGTGACAGGGGCTGCGCTTCTGCAATGACTGACAGTCGTTACCATCCAATTACTAGGCCTGAAGCGAACTTCCGCCAGTTGCCTTGGTAACAGGCCCACCCCGTTAGGAGTGACGTAGAGATCCTCCAATCAATGTGGAGCGGGAGGATCGGGCGGAGCGCTGCCGTTGGCGGGGAGAATGATCTAAGGAGTCGGGAGAATTATCGGGCGGCTTCCGGGTGCGGATCAGCGTTGTTCAGGCCTCCGGTAAGTGACCGTGCGGACCACTGCAGTGACTGGACGTCACCCCCCACCCCCCACAATGGTTTGGCTCTCCGTGTACTGGCTCTGATTTGGCATGTTCCATTCTGCACTGAAAAGGGGGAGAGGGGATTAATGTACAGGCCTAAAGGGATGGTGGAATCTACCATACACTCAGGGGGGATCTGGTCCGATAGTCACAGCTTGTCATGTGATGTGCCCCAATCACAAGACCCCCTTCCCCTGTATATACTGCTGCCACTTGTGTATATAGCGTCTACCCCCTGTATATACTGCTGCCACTTGTGTATATAGCGTCTACCCCCTGTATATACTGCTGCCACGTTGTGTATATAGTGTCTACCCCCTGTATATACTGCTGCCCACTTGTGTATATAGTGTCTACCCCCTGTATATACTGCTGCCACTTGTGTATATAGTGTCTACCCCCTGTATATACTGCTGCCACTTGTGTATATAGCTTCTACCCCCTGTATATACTGCTGCCACTTGTGTATAGTGTCTACCCCCTGTATATACTGCTGCCACTTGTGCTATAGTGTCTACCCCCTGTATATACTGCTGCCACTTGTGTATAGTGTCTACCCCCTGTATATACTGCTGCCACTTGTGTATATAGCGTCTACCCCCTGTATATACTGCTGCCACTTGTGTATATAGTGTCTACCCCCTGTATATACTGCTGCCACTTGTGTGTATAGCGTCTACCCCCTGTATATACTGCTGCCACTTGTGTATATAGTGTCTACCCCCTGTATATACTGCTGCCCACTTGTGTGTATAGCGTCTACCCCCTGTATATACTGCTGCCACTTGTGTATATAGCGTCTACCCCCTGTATATACTGCTGCCACTTGTGTATATAGCGTCTACCCCCTGTATATACTGCTGCCACTTGTGTATAGCGTCTACCCCCTGTATATACTGCTGCCACTTGTGTATATAGCGTCTACCCCCTGTATATACTGCTGCCACTTGTGTATAGCGTCTACCCCCTGTATATACTGCTGCCACTTGTGTGTATAGCGTCTACCCCCTGTATATACTGCTGCCACTTGTGTATATAGTGTCTACCCCCTGTATATACTGCTGCACTTGTGTATATAGCGTCTACCCCCCTGTATATACTGCTGCACTTGTGTATATAGCGTCTACCCCCTGTATATACTGCTGCCACTTGTGTATATAGCGTCTACCCCCTGTATATACTGCTGCCACTTGTGTATATAGCGTCTACCCCCTGTATATACTGCTGCCACTTGTGTATATAGCGTCTACCCCCTGTATATACTGCTGCCACTTGTGTGTATAGTGTCTACCCCCTGTATATACTGCTGCCACTTGTGTATATAGCGTCTACCCCCTGTATATACTGCTGCCACTTGTGTATATAGCGTCTACCCCCTGTATATACTGCTGCCACTTGTGTATATAGCGTCTACCCCCTGTATATACTGCTGCCACTTGTGTATATAGCGTCTACCCCCTGTATATACTGCTGCCACCTTGTGTGTATAGCGTCTACCCCCTGTATATACTGCTGCCACTTGTGTGTATAGCGTCTACCCCCTGTATATACTGCTGCCACTTGTGTATATAGCGTCTACCCCCTGTATATACTGCTGCCACTTGTGTATATAGCGTCTACCCCCTGTATATACTGCTGCCACTTGTGTATATAGCGTCTACCCCCTGTATATACTGCTGCCACTTGTGTATATAGCGTCTACCCCCTGTATATACTGCTGCCACTTGTGTATATAGCGTCTACCCCCTGTATATACTGCTGCCACTTGTGTGTATAGCGTCTACCCCCTGTATATACTGCTGCCACTTGTGTGTATAGCGTCTACCCCCTGTATATACTGCTGCCACTTGTGTGTATAGCGTCTACCCCCTGTATATACTGCTGCCACTTGTGTGTATAGCGTCTACCCCCTGTATATACTGCTGCCACTTGTGTGTATAGCGTCTACCCCCTGTATATACTGCTGCCACTTGTGTGTATAGCGTCTACCCCCTGTATATACTGCTGCCACTTGTGTGTATAGCGTCTACCCCCTGTATATACTGCTGCCACTTGTGTATATAGCGTCTACCCCCTGTATATACTGCTGCCCACTTGTGTATATAGCGTTTCTGTATATCCTGAGCCCTGGTAATATACTGCTGCCACTTGTGTATATAGCGTCTACCCCCTGTATATACTGCTGCCACTTGTGTATATAGCGTCTACCCCCTGTATATACTGCTGCCACTTGTGTATATAGTGTCTACCCCCCTGTATATACTGCTGCCACTTGTGTATATAGTGTCTACCCCCTGTATATACTGCTGCCACTTGTGTATATAGTGTCTACCCCCTGTATATACTGCTGCCACTTGTGTATATAGTGTCTACCCCCCTGTATATACTGCTGCCACTTGTGTATATAGCGTCTACCCCCTGTATATACTGCTGCCACTTGTGTATATAGCGTCTACCCCCTGTATATACTGCTGCCACTTGTGTATATAGAGTCTACCCCCTGTATATACTGCTGCCACTTGTGTATATAGCTGTCTACCCCCTGTATATACTGCTGCCACTTGTGTATATAGAGTCTACCCCCTGTATATACTGCTGCCACTTGTGTATATAGCGTCTACCCCCTGTATATACTGCTGCCACTTGTGTATATAGCGTCTACCCCCCTGTATATACTGCTGCCACTTGTGTATATAGCGTCTACCCCCTGTATATACTGCTGCCACTTGTGTATATAGCGTCTACCCCCTGTATATACTGCTGCCACTTGTGTATATAGTGTCTACCCCCTGTATATACTGCTGCCACTTGTGTATATAGCGTCTACCCCCTGTATATACTGCTGCCACTTGTGTATATAGCGTCTACCCCCTGTATATACTGCTGCCACTTGTGTATATAGCGTCTACCCCCTGTATATACTGCTGCCACTTGTGTATATAGTGTCCTACCCCTGTATATACTGCTTCCACTTGTGTGTAAAGTGTCTACCCCCTGTATATACTGCTGCCACTTGTGTGTAAAGTGTCTACCCCCTGTATATACTGCTGCCACTTGTGTATATAGCGTCTACCCCCTGTATATACTGCTGCCAACTTGTGTATATAGCGTCTACCCCCTGTATATACTGCTGCCACTTGTGTATATAGCGTCTACCCCTGTATATACTGCTGCCACTTGTGTATATAGCGTCTACCCCCCTGTATATACTGCTGCCACTTGTGTATATAGCGTCCTACCCCCTGTATATACTGCTGCCACTTGTGTATATAGCGTCTACCCCCTGTATATACTGCTGCCACTTGTGTATATAGCGTCTACCCCCTGTATATACTGCTGCCACTTGTGTATAGCGTCCTACCCCCTGTATATACTGCTGGCCACTTGTGTATATAGCGTCTACCCCCTGTATATACTAGCTGCCTACTTGTGTATATAGCGGCGTCTACCCCCTGTTTATACTGCTGCCACTTGTGTATATAGCGTTCTACCCCCTGTATATACTTGCTG